>NC_068442.1:52829197-52951697 GCF_023373465.1 Oncorhynchus keta
TTGTTCGCAGGACTCCCTAAGCTCTCTCGGGCACAGAGGGATGAAATGGACATTCCTCTGTTGTCACATGAACTGGCAGAGGCAGTAACCCAGATGTCCCCCGGTCGTGCACCCGGGGTTGATGGACTTCCAGTGGAATTTTACAAAAATTCTGGGGAACAATTGGACAGGATTTCTTTTGCGTGTTGCGAGAATGCATAGGGGTAGGAGAGTTGCCGATGAGCTGCCGTCGGGCGGCTCTGACTCTCCTGCCCAAAAAGGGGACTTGTGTGAACTTAAGAACTGGAGGCCTGTGGCGTTACTCTGTGCGGACTACAAGATTTTTGCCAAGGTCCTCTCTAACAGACTGAAGTCCCATCTGGACTCTATAATACACAAGGACCAGACATATTGTGTACCGGGACGCTCAATCACGGACAACTTGTTCTTGATTAGGGACATGTTGGACTTGTCGAGAGGTTCTAATGTGAACTTTGGACTGGTCTCTTTAGATCAAGAGAAGGCTTTTGATAGAGTGGATCATGAGTATCTGTTTAATGTGATGTCTGTGTTTGGGTTTGGGAAGAGTTTTGTGACCTGTGTGAAGCTGTTGTATGCTGGGGCGTCATGTATGGTTAAGGTGGGAGGGGGCTCAGTAGGCCAGTCTGGGTGAGACGGGGCATTAGACAAGGATGCCCTCTATCTGGGCAGCTGTACACACTAGCCATTGAGCCTTTTTTAGGACTGCTACGCAGGAGACTGCGGGGAGTGTGCTGGACAGGCATGGATGTGGTGACAGGAATTGCAGTCTCAGCATATGCAGATGATGTTTCTGTGATGGTCAGGGATGGGCAAGATATGCAGGAACTAGAGACCAGTCTGAAGGTGTATGAGGGAGCTTCATCAGCTAAGGTAAACTGGGGCTCCTCCTCTGCTTCCAGGGGGTTTGCAGTGGGGTTGTGAAGGGCTTAAAGTGTTGGGGGTGTACCTGGGCTCGGAGAGGTGGGTCAGCAAGAACTGGGAGGGGCTGACACAGGCAGTGGTGTCAAGACTGGCCAGGTGGAGGTGGCTCCTGTCCCAAGTGTCATATAGAGGGAGGGTGCTGATAATCAACAACCTGGTGGCATCTTCCTTGTGGCATAAACTGGCTGTCCTCAACCCCCCGCCGGTCTGCTTGCAGACCTGCAACGCAAGCTGGTGGACTTTTTTGGTCGGGACATCACTGGCTGAAGGCAGCAGTTTTGTACATGACCGTCCACGAAGGAGGACAGGGCCTGGTGGAACTGGAGAGCAGGATGGCTGCTTTCAGACTAAAGGCGGTGCAGAGACTGCTGTACCACACTGATGTTGGCTGGAGGGAACCAGCATGCGCGCTGCTGAGGAGAGCTGGCGGATTAGGGTTGGACCGGCAGCTGTTCCTCATGAAGCTGGAGAGGCTGAGTACAGCAGGTCTCTCAGAGTTTTACTCTGCGGTGCTGAGGGCCTGGCAGCTGCTAAGGCCCACACGAGAAGGGGGTGTGGAGCCTGGGCAGTGGGTGTGGGAGGAGCCCATCTTCCACAACCCAGCCATCCCTTTGAGATCGGTTCAGTCGGCCACCCTGCAGAGGCAACTGATGGCAGGGGGTTTACAAAGGCTGGGTGACCTGAGACTGCTGGGAGAGGAGGGGTGGAAAACCCCGGAGGTCTTGGCGCAACAAACAGGAATAACGTCTCTTAGGCTGCTGGAGAGATTCCTGGAGGAGGTCCAGGAGGCACTGTCTGAGCCGGTAAGGGGGGTGTTTGAGAGGCCAAAGGGAGAGGGGCCACCAATGTTCCCGCCACTGCAGGTGACGGCAGAGACTGGAGACTGGCAAGGGGGTCTGGAGGACTTGTTAGATTTTAACACTCCGAGCCTGGGGGAGTTTGAGGGGTGGGAGGTAAAGCCCTCTACAACCTCTGCGTTAAGGTGAGGAGCATTAGAAGCCTAACAGGAGTGAAGGCACATCAGTGGCAGGGGGTATGTGGGGCGGAGAGTATGGTGGGTTTTAGATGGAGGGCGCTCTACAAACCCCCAGTACCAAAGAGGTCAGGGGACCTCCAGTGGAGGGTTCTTCATGGAGCCCTGGCCACTAACAGCTGGTTGGCACGGGTTGATCCGGGAATTGGGCAGGGGTGTCCTTTCTGTCAAATGAAAGAAACTGTAATTCATGTGTTTTCTGTGTGCACCAGGTTAATGCCATTAATGTCTCTGTTGGAATGTCTGTGTGACAGGTTGGGGGTGGTTTTTGCTGTTGGGATGTTTATAATGGGATACAGGTATTCGAGTAAGGAGAAAGAAAAATGTGTTTTGTTGAATTTTCTGTTTGCTCAGGCAAAGTTAGCTATTTGGCTAACAAGGAGGAACAGGGTCAAAGGTGGGGGATAACAGACCCTTTACTACTGTTTCATGGGATGGTCTCTGCGCGCCTTAGGGTTGAGTTTGAGTTCTATAAAATGATCAAATGTGTGGAGATGTTTGAGGAGATATGGTGTGTTGGGGGGCTGTCTGTATTGCTGGGGAAGATGTTTTGGATATACGGTTGTAGGAGATGGTTTTTGTGTATTTTTATTTATTTTTTATTTTTATTTATTTTAGGAGTGGGGGGTGAGTTTTAAATGAATTAAGAATGTTTCAATAAAGCAAGACCAAAAGTCAAAAGTCTCTCTCTCTCTCTCTCTCTCTCTCTCTCTCTCTCTCTCTCTCTCTCTCTCCTCTCTCTCTCTGTCTCTCTCTCTCTCTCTCTCTCTCTGTCTCTCTCTCTCTCTCTCTCTCTGCTCTCTCTCTCTCTCTCTCTCTCTCTCTCTCTCTCTCTCTCTCTCTCTCTCTCTCTCTCTCTCTCTCTCTCTGTATCTCTCTCTCTCTCTCTCTCTCTCTCTCTCTCTCTCTCTCTGTATCTCTCTCTCTCTCTCTCTCTCTCTCTCTCTCTCTCTCTCAAAAAGAAAGATATGTCATACATTAAAATTTGTACACCAGATGACAAATTAGTTTTTGCTGGATTATTGGCACACTTTTGTTGACTGATCATAAACCGCTTTGTGTTTGTTTCCTTTGCTGTTCAAGGTTATTATTATTAAAGGGTTTAGTAGAGAGACAGAGGAAGCTTTCCAGAGTCAAGACAGCCTCCATAACATGTATCTCTCCTGTTGCCTAGTTACTTTACCCCTACCCTTATCTACACAGCTACCTCAATTACCTCATACCCCTGTTATTACCTCATACCCCTGTTATTACCTGGTACCCCTGTTATTACCTCATACCCCTGTTATTACCTCATACCCCTGTTATTACCTGGTACCCCTGTTATTACCTCATACCCCTGTTATTACCTGGTACCCCTGTTATTACCTGGTACCCCTGTTATTACCTGGTACCCCTGTTATTACCTGGTACCCTGTTATTACCTAGTACCCCTGTTATTACCTCATACCCCTGTTATTACCTCATACCCCTGTTATTACCTGGTACCCTGTTATTACCTCATACCCCTGTTATTACCTGGTACCCCTGTTAATACCCCTGTTATTACCTAGTACCCCTGTTATTACCTAGTACCCCTGTTATCACCTCATACCCCTGTTAATACCTGGTACCCCTGTTATTACATCATACCCCTGTTATTACCTAGTACCCCTGTTATTACCTCGTACCCCTGTTATCACCTCATACCCCTGTTATTACCTAGTACCCCTGTTATTACCTGGTACCTCTGTTATTACCGAGTAATAACCCCTGTTAATACCTGGTACCCCTTTTATTACCTGGTACCCCTGTCAATACCTGGTACCCCTGTTAATACCTGGTACCCCTGTTATTACCTCATACCCCTGTTAATACCTGGTATCCCTGTTATTACCTGGTACCCCTGTTATTACCACATACCCCTGTTGTTGCCTGGTACACCTGTTGTTACCTGGTATCCCTGTTATTGCCTGGTACCCCTATTATTACCTGGTACCCCTGTTATTACCACATACCCCTGCTATTACCTCATACCCCTGTTATTACCTCATACCCCTGTTATTGCCTCGTACGCCTGTTATCACCTCATACCCCTGTTATTACCTAGTACCCCTGTTATTACCTGGTACCTCTGTTATTACCTAGTAATAACCCCTGTTATTACCTGGTACCCCTATTATTACCTGGTACCCCTGTTATTACATTATACTCCTGTTAATACCTGGTACCCCTGTTAATACCTGGTACCCCTGTTATTACCTTGTACCCCTGTTATTACCACATACCCCTGTTATTACCTGGTACCCCTGTTAATACCTGGTACCCCTTTTATTACCTGGTACCCCTGTTAATACCTGGTACCCCTGTTAATACCTGGTACCCCTGTTATTACCTCATACCCCTGTTAATACCTGGTATCCCTGTTATTACCTGGTACCCCCGTTATTACCTGGTACCCCTGTTATTACCACATACCCCTGTTGTTACCTGGTACCCCTGTTGTTACCTGGTACCCCTGTTGTTACCTGGTATCCCTGTTAATACCTGGTACCCCTGTTAATACCTCATACCCCTGTTAATACCCCATACCCCTGTTAATACCTGGTACCCCTGTTAATACCTGGTACCCCTGTTATTACCTCATACCCCTGTTATTGCCTGGTACCCCTGTTATTACCTCATAACCCTGTTATTATCTAGTACCCCTGTTATTACCTGGTACCCCTGTTATTACCTGGTACCCCTGTTATTACCTAGTACCCCTGTTATTACCTCGTAACCCTGTTATTACCTCGTAACCCTGTTAATACCTTGTACACCTGTTGTTAACTGGTATCCCTGTTGTTACCTGGTACCCCTGTTATTACCTCATACTCCTGTTATTACCTGGTACACCTGTTGTTACCTGGTATCCCTGTTATTGCCTGGTACCCCTATTATTACCTGGTACCCCTATTATTACCTGGTACCCCTGTTATTACCACATACCCCTGCTATTACCTCATACCCCTGTTATTACCTCATACCCCTGTTATTGCCTCGTACGCCTGTTATTACCTGGTACACCTGTTGTTACCTGGTATCCCTGTTATTACCTGGTACCCCTATTATTACTTGGTACCCCTGATAGTACCTCATACCCCTGTTATTACCTAGTACCCCTGTTATTACCTAGTACCCCTGTTATTACCACATACCCCTGTTAATACCTGGTACCCCTGTTAAAACCTGGTACCCCTGTTAATACCTTATACCCCTGTTAATACCTCATACCCCTGTTAATACCTCATACCCCTGTTAATACCTGGTACCCCTGTTATTACCTGGTACCCCTGTTATTACCTCATACCCCTGTTAATACCTGGTACCCCTGTTAAAACCTGGTACCCCTGTTATTACCTCCTACCCCTGTTATTACCTAGTACCCCTGTTATTACCTAGTACCCCTGTTAATACCTGGTACCCCTGTTAATACCTCATACCCCTGTTATTACCTAGTACCCCTGTTATTACCTAGTACCCCTGTTATTACCTCATACCCCTGTTATTACCTCATACCCCTGTTAATATCTGGTACCCTGTTATTACCTGGTACCCTGTTAATACCTGGTACCCTGTTATTACCTGGTACCCCTGTTATTACCTGGTACCCTGTTATTACCTCATACCCCTGTTATTACCTGGTACCCCTGTTATTACCTGGTACCCCTGTTATTACCTGGTACCCCTGTTATTACCTGGTACCCTGTTATTACCACATACCCCTGTTATTACCTCATACCCCTGTTAATACCTGGTACCCTGTTAATACCTCATACCCCTGTTAATACCTGGTACCCCTGTTATTACCTGGTACCCTGTTATTACCTCATACCCTGTTAATACCTGGTACCCCTGTTAATACCTGGTACCCCTGTTAATACCTGGTACCCCTGTTAAAACCTGGTACCCCTGTTATTACCTCCTACCCCTGTTATTACCTAGTACCCCTGTTATTACCTGGTACCCCTGTTAATACCTCATACCCCTGTTATTACCAAGTACCCCTGTTATTACCTAGTACCCCTGTTATTACATTATACTCCTGTTATTACATGGTACCCGTGTTAATACCTGGTACCCCTGTTGTTACCTGGTACCCCTGTTATTACCTGGTACCCCTGTTATTACCTGGTACCCCTGATATTACCTGGTACCCCTGTTATTACCTCATACCCCTGTTATTACCTGGTACCCCTGTTATTACCTGGTACCCCTGTTATTTACTAGTACGCCTGTTAATACCTGGTACCCCTGTTATTACCTCATACCCCTGTTATTACCTAGTGACCCTGTTATTACCTAGTACCCCTGTTATTACCACATACCCCTGTTAAAACCTGGTACCCCTGTTATTACCTCCTACCCCTGTTATTACCTAGTACCCCTGTTATTACCTAGTACCCCTGTTAATACCTGGTACCCCTGTTAATACCTCATACCCCTGTTATTACCTAGTACCCCTGTTATTACCTAGTACCCCTGTTATTACATTATACTCCTGTTATTACATGGTACCCGTGTTAATACCTGGTACCCCTGTTGTTACCTGGTACCCCTGTTATTACCTGGTACCCCTGTTATTACCTGGTACCCCTGTTATTACCTCATACCCCTGTTATTACCTGGTACCCCTGTTATTACCTGGTACCCATGTTATTACCTGGTACCCCTGTTATTACCACATACCCCTGTTATTACCTCATACCCCTGTTAATACCTGGTACCCCTGTTAATACCTCATACCCCTGTTAATACCTGGTACCCCTGTTATTACCTGGTACCCCTGTTATTACCTCATACCCCTGTTAATACCTGGTACCCCTGTTAATACCTGGTACCCCTGTTAATACCTGGTACCCCTGTTAAAACCTGGTACCCCTGTTATTACCTCCTACCCCTGTTATTACCTAGTACCCCTGTTATTACCTGGTACCCCTGTTAATACCTCATACCCCTGTTATTACCAAGTACCCCTGTTATTACCTAGTACCCCTGTTATTACATTATACTCCTGTTATTACATGGTACCCGTGTTAATACCTGGTACCCCTGTTGTTACCTGGTACCCCTGTTATTACCTGGTACCCCTGTTATTACCTGGTACCCCTGATATTACCTGGTACCCCTGTTATTACCTCATACCCCTGTTATTACCTGGTACCCCTGTTATTACCTGGTACCCCTGTTATTACTAGTACGCCTGTTAATACCTGGTACCCCTGTTATTACCTCATACCCCTGTTATTACCTAGTGACCCTGTTATTACCTAGTACCCCTGTTATTACCACATACCCCTGTTATTGCCTGGTACCCCTGTTATTACCTCATACCCCTGTTATTACCTAGTACCCCTGTTATTACCTGGTACCCCTGTTATTACCTGGTACCCCTGTTATTACCACATACCCCTGCTATTACCTCATACCCCTGCTATTACCTCGTACCCCTGTTATTACCTGGTACACCTGTTGTTACCTGGTATCCCTGTTATTACCTGGTACCCATATTATTACTTGGTACCCCTGTTAGTACCTCATACCCCTGTTATTACCTAGTACCCCTGTTATTACCTAGTACCCCTGTTATTACCACATACCCCTGTTATTACCTGGTACCCATGTTATTACCTGGTACCCATGTTATTACCTGGTACCCCTGTTATTACCACATACCCCTGTTATTACCTCATACCCCTGTTAATACCTGGTACGCCTGTTAATACCTCATACCCCTGTTAATACCTCATACCCCTGTTAATACCTGGTACCCCTGTTATTACCTGGTACCCCTGTTATTACCACATACCCCTGTTGTTGCCTGGTACCCCTGTTGTTGCCTGGTACCCCTGTTGTTACCTGGTACCCCTGTTGTTACCTGGTATCCCTGTTGTTACCTGGTATCCCTGTTAATACCTGGTACCCCTGTTAATACCTGGTACCCCTGTTATTACCTCATACCCCTGTTATTGCCTGGTACCCCTGTTATTGCCTCATACCCCTGTTATTACCTAGTACCCCTGTTATTACCTGGTACCCCTGTTATTACCTGGTACCCCTGTTGTTACCTGGTACCCCTGTTATTACCTAGTACCCCTGTTATTACCTCGTAACCCTGTTAATACCTGGTACAACTGTTGTTAACTGGTATCCCTGTTGTTTCCTGGTACCCCTGTTATTACCTCATACTCCTGTTATTACCTGGTACACCTGTTGTTACCTGGTATCCCTGTTATTGCCTGGTACCCCTATTATTACCTGGTACCCCTATTATTACCTGGTACCCCTGTTATTACCACATACCCCTGCTATTACCTCATACCCCTGCTATTACCTCGTACTCCTGTTATTACCTGGTACACCTGTTGTTACCTGGTATCCCTGTTATTACCTGGTACCCCTATTATTACTTGGTACCCCTGTTAGTACCTCATACCCCTGTTATTACCTAGTACCCCTGTTATTACCTAGTACCCCTGTTATTACCACATACCCCTGTTATTACCTGGTACCCCTGTTATTACCTGCTACCCATGTTATTACCTGGTACCCCTGTTATTACCACATAACCCTGTTATTACCTCATACCCCTGTTAATACCTGGTACCCCTGTTAATACCTCATACCCCTGTTAATACCTCATACCCCTGTTAATACCTCATACCCCTGTTAATACCTGGTACCCCTGTTATTACCTGGTACCCCTGTTATTACCTCATACCCCTGTTAATACCTGGTACCCCTGTTAAAACCTGGTACCCCTGTTATTACCTCCTACCCCTGTTATTACCTAGTACCCCTGTTATTACCTAGTACCCCTGTTATTACATTATACTCCTGTTATTACATGGTACCCGTGTTAATACCTGGTACCCCTGTTGTTACCTGGTACCCCTGTTATTACCTGGTACCCCTGTTATTACCTGGTACCCCTGTTATTACCTAGTACCCCTGTTATTACCTAGTACCCCTGTTATTACCTAGTACCCCTGTTAATACCTGGTACCCCTGTTATTACCTCATACCCCTGTTATTACCTAGTGCCCCTGTTATTACCTAGTACCCCTGTTATTACCACATACCCCTGTTAATACCTGGTACCCCTGTTATTACCTGGTACCCCTGTTATTACCACATACCCCTGTTATTACCTAGTATCCCTGTTATCACCTCATACCCCTGTTATTACCTAGTACCCCTGTTATTACCTGGTACCTCTGTTATTACCTAGTAATAGCCCCTGTTATTACCTGGTACCCCTATTATTACCTGGTACCCCTGTTATTACATTATACTCATGTTAATACCTGGTACCCCTGTTAATACCTGGTACCCCTGTTATTACCTGGTACCCCTGTTATTACCACATACCCCTGTTATTACCTGGTACCCCTGTTAATACCTGGTACCCCTGTTAATACCTGGTACCCCTGTTATTACCTCATACCCCTGTTAATACCTGGTATCCCTGTTATTACCTGGTACCCCTGTTATTACCTGGTACCCCTGTTATTACCACATACCCCTGTTGTTGCCTGGTACCCCTGTTGTTACCTGGTACCCCTGTTGTTACCTGGTATCCCTGTTAATACCTGGTACCCCTGTTAATACCTCATACCCCTGTTAATACCCCATACCCCTGTTAATACCTGGTACCCCTGTTAATACCTGGTACCCCTGTTATTACCTCATACCCCTGTTATTGCCTAGTACCCCTGTTATTACCTCATACCCCTGTTATTACCTAGTACCCCTGTTATTACCTGGTACCCCTGTTATTACCTGGTACCCCTGTTGTTACCTGGTACCCCTGTTATTACCTAGTACCCCTGTTATTACCTCGTAACCCTGTTAATACCTGGTACACCTGTTGTTAACTGGTATCCCTGTTGTTACCTGGTACCCCTGTTATTACCTCATACTCATGTTATTACCTGGTACACCTGTTGTTACCTGGTATCCCTGTTATTGCCTGGTACCCCTATTATTACCTGGTACCCCTATTATTACCTGGTACCCCTGTTATTACCACATACCCCTGCTATTACCTCATACCCCTGCTATTACCTCGTACCCCTGTTATTACCTGGTACACCTGTTGTTACCTGGTATCCCTTTTATTACCTGGTACCCCTATTATTACTTGGTACCCCTGTTAGTACCTCATACCCCTGTTATTACCTAGTACCCCTGTTATTACCTAGTACCCCTGTTATTACCACATACCCCTGTTATTACCTGGTACCCCTGTTATTACCTGGTACCCATGTTATTACCTGGTACCCCTGTTATTACCTGGTACCCTGTTATTACCTCATACCCCTGTTAATACCTGGTACCCTGTTAATACCTCATACCCCTGTTAATACCTCATACCCCTGTTAATACCTCATACCCCTGTTAATACCTGGTACCCCTGTTATTACCTGGTACCCCTGTTATTACCTCATACCCCTGTTAATACCTGGTACCCCTATTAAAACCTGGTACCCCTGTTATTACCTCCTACCCCTGTTATTACCTAGTACCCCTGTTATTACCTGGTACCCCTGTTATTACCTGGTACCCTGTTATTACCTCATACCCCTGTTATTACCTAGTACCCCTGTTATTACCACATACCCCTGTTAATACCTGGTACCCCTGTTAATACCTGGTACCCCTGTTGTTAACTGGTATCCCTGTTGTTACCTGGTACCCCTGTTATTACCTCATACCCCTGTTAATACCTGGTACCCCTGTTAATACCTGGTACACCTGTTGTTAACTGGTATCCCTGTTGTCACCTGGTACCCCTGTTATTACCTCATACCCCTGTTAATACCTGGTACACCTGTTGTTAACTGGTATCCCTGTTATTACCTCGTACCCCTGTTATTACCTCGTACCCCTGTTATTACCTGGTATCCCTTTTATTACCTGGTACCCCTGTTGTTACCTCATACCCCTGTTAATACCTGGTACCACTGTTATTACCTCATACCCCTGTTATTACCTGGTACCCCTGTTATTACCTGATACCTCTGTTATTACCTAGTACCCCTGTTATTACCTCATACCCCTGTTAATACATGGTACACCTGTTGTTACCTGGTACCCCTGTTATTACCTGGTACCCCTGTTATTACCTGGTACCCCTGTTGTTACCTGGTACTCCTGTTGTTACCTCATACCCCTGTTATTACCTGGTACCCCTGTTATTACCTCATACCCCTGTTATTACCTGGTGCCCCTGTTATTACCTCATACCCCTGTTAATACCTCGTACCCCTGCTAATACCTGGTACCAATGTTATTACCTCATACCCCTGTTATTACCTGGTACCCCTGTTATTACCTCATACCCCTGTTATTACCTGGTACCCCTGTTATTACCTGGTACCCCTGTTATTACCTGGTACCCCTGTTAATACCTGGTACCCCTGTTAATACCTGGTACCCCTGTTAATACCTGGTACCCCTGTTAATACCTGGTACCCCTGTTAATACCTGGTACCCCTGTTAATACCTGGTACCCCTGTTATTACCTAGTACCCCTGTTATTACCTAGTACCCCTGTTATTACCACATACCCCTGTTAATACCTGGTACCCCTGTTATTACCTCATACCCCTGTTAATACCTGGTACCCCTGTTAATACCTGGTACCCCTGTTAATACCTGGTACCCCTGTTAATACCTGGTACCCCTGTTAATACCTGGTACCCCTGTTGTTAACTGGTATCCCTGTTGTTACCTGGTACCCCTGTTATTACCTCATACCCCCGTTAATACCTGGTACCCCTGTTAATACCTGGTACACCTGTTGTTAACTGGTATCCCTGTTGTTACCTGGTACCCCTGTTATTACCTCATACCCCTGTTAATACCTGGTACACCTGTTGTTAACTGGTATCCCTGTTATTACATGGTACCCCTGTTATTACCTGGTACCCCTGTTATTACCTGGTACCCCTGTTTTTACCTCATACCCCTGTTATTACCTGGTACCCCTGTTAATACCTGGTACACCTGTTGTTACCTGGTATCCCTGTTATTGCCTGGTACCCCTGTTATTACCTGGTACCCCTATTATTACCTGGTACCCCTGTTATTACCACATACCCCTGTTATTACCTCATACCCCTGTTATTTCCTCATACTCCTGTTATTATCTCATACCCCTGTTATTACCTGGTACCCCTGTTATTACCTCATACCCATGTTATTACCTGGTACCCCTGTTATTACCTCGTACCCCTGTTAATACCTGGTACCGCTGTTATTACCTCGTACCCCTGTTATTACCTTGTACCCATGTTATTACCTGGTACCCCTGTTATTACCTGGTACCCCTGTTATTACCTCATACCCCTGTTATTACCTGGTACCCCTGTTATTACCTGGTACCCCTGTTATTACCTGGTACCCCTGTTATTACCTGGTAGCCCTGTTATTACCTCATACCCCTGTTATTACCTGGTACCCCTGTTATTACCTCATACCCCTGTTATTACCTGGTACCCCTGTTATTACCTCATACCCCTGTTATTACCTGGTACCCCTGTTATTACCTCATACCCCTTTTATTACCTGGTACCCCTGTTGTTACCTCATACCCCTGTTAATACCTGGTATTACCTCGTACTGCTACCCCCTGTATATAGCCATGTTATTACCTCCTACCCCTGTACACCGACCTTGTACTGCTACCCCCTGTATATAGCCATGTTATTACCTTGTACTGCTACCCCCTGTATATAGCCATGTTATTACCTCGTACTGCTACCCCCTGTATATAGCCATGTTAATACCTGGTTTAAACATACTCTGATATGCCTAGGTAGATGCACAGAGTCAAGTTTCGATGAGAGGAGAGCTGGCCGTCTTGTAGCGTGTAACCTGTTCAGTCTGACACGCTAAGGTGCGCTATCCGTGTAGACTCAGAGTGAAAGGGTTAAGCCAAAGAGGAGAGGGAGAAGCCTTGTCAGAGTTTCTGGAGCACTCCTTTGATTATCATAGGTCCGCCCAGTAGTTATCCAGTTACCGGCCTCTCCTCTACCATTGGCCGACATTCCCTCATTATGCGAGGTAGTGAATCCCAAGGGGGGGTGGGGCCTAGCAGAGCTGAAAGAACTCCTTTGGCAGGCAGAATAGAGCTTTTATTGAGGGTATTGCTAACCCTAACCATCAGGGACCAAATCGCTGGGATTGTAAAAAATAAAAAAAATATCATTCTGCTCCCCCTTTTTCTTTCAGTCTTTCCCTCAGTTTATCTCTGTGAGACGGAGCAGCAGCACAGCTTTACGAACCAACGAAGCACCCAGCAGCAAGCAGCGAGGCAAGCAGAATGCAAGGAATCTATCCCCTTGTCTCAGACAAACAGCACAACTAAGAGCGAGAGAGCGAGAGGGAGAGAGAGGGAGAGAGAGCGAGAGAGAGCGAGAGGGAGGGAGAGAGAGCGAGAGAGAGAGAGAGGGAGAGAGAGAGCGAGAGAGAGAGAGAGGGAGACCGAGAGAGCGAGAGGGAGGGAGAGAGAGCGAGAGGGAGGGAGAGAGAGCGAGAGGGAGGGAGAGAGAGCGAGAGGGAGAGAGAGAGCGAGAGGGAGAGAGAGAGTGAGAGGGAGAGAGAGAGCGAGAGAGAGCGAGCGAGAGAGAGAGCGAGAGAGAGAGAGAGAGGGAGACCGAGAGAGAGAGAGGGAGACCGAGAGAGAGAGAGACAACACAGGAGAAGATTTAAAGGGCTGCTGTTGCTGCAGCTGTGAAAGAAGGTTCCTGTTCTGCTGAAACCCCAGGTGTTCTGCTACCCTACCCTCTGATACCCCAGGTGTTCTGCTACCCTACCCTGTGATACCCTCTGCCTGTTGTGACTGTCCCTGTCACCTCATTCCCTGGGAGAGAGAGAGAGAGGAAGAAGGACAGAGAGAGAAACGACACGAAAGATTTAAAGAGCTGCTGGTGTAGAAGACGAGATACTGTCCTTCCCTGTCCTCTCCTGTCCTCTCCTGTCCTCTCCTGTCCTCTCCTGTCCTCTCCTGTCCTGCTGCCTGCCTAGAGCCTGAAGCTGAGAGTCTGAGGGCCATGGTGAAGATGTCTGGAGCTGACCTGGTACCTGGAGCGTTGCTACCCTGCCTCTGCACCCTGCTCTGCCTGAACCTGCTGCTCCTCCCTGGGACCGTCGAGCCGGGGGTACCCCTGGAGGACTTCTACCCCTTTGGTCAGGACTCGGGGGACTCTCAGACCATCTCCCAGGACGATGGCGGCTCGGGGCTGGTGGAGATCTCTGTTTCATTCCCCTTCTTCGGTGACAGGCACTCTGGACTCTACGTGAGTAAAAGGGGAGCGGGGTGTGCGACTTATGCAAGAGAATGTTTCAGTCACGATAACCCAGTGCCTCCAGCACTATGTGGGGGTGAAAATGGTGTGTTGGGGGGCTGAGAGTGTGGGGGGGGTTAGAGTGTGTATGTGGGGGGGGCTGAGAGTATATGTGGGGGGCTGAGAGTATATGTGGGGGGGGGACTGAGAGTGTGTATGTGGGGGGTTGAGAGTGTGTATGGGGGGGGGTTAGAGTGTGGGGGGGGTTAGAGTGTGTATGTGGGGGGCTGAGAGTGTGTATGTGGGGGGGCTGAGAGTGTGGGGGGTTAGAGTGTGTATGTGGGGGGGGCTGAGAGTATATGTGGGGGACTGAGAGTGTGTATGTGGGGGGCTGAGAGTGTGGGGGGTTAGAGTGTGTATGTGGAGGGGGGTGAAAATGGTGTGTTGGGGGTTGGGGGGCTGAGAGTGTGTATGTGGGGGAGGGACTGAGAGTGTGGGGGGCTGGGAGTGTGTATGTGGAGGGGGGTGAAAATGGTGTGTTGGGGGGCTGAGAGTGTGTATGTGGGGGGCTGAGAGTGTGTATGTGGAGGGGGGTGAAAATGGTGTGTTGGGGGGCTGAGAGTGTGTATGTGGAGGGGGGTGAAAATGGTGTGTTGGGGGGCTGAGAGTATGTATGTGGGGGGCTGAGAGTGTGTATGTGGGGGGCTGAGAGTGTGTATGTGGGGGGCTGAGAGTGTGTATGTGTGGGGGGCTGAGAGTGTGTATGTGGGGGGCTGAGAGTGTGTATGTGGGGGCTGAGAGTGTGTATGTGGGGGGGGCTGAGAGTGTGTATGTGGGGGGGGCTGAGAGTGTGTATGTTGGGGGGCTGAGAGTTTGGGGATGGGCTGAGAGTGTGTATGTGGGGGGCTGAGAGTGTGTATGTGGGGGGCTGAGAGTGTGTATGTGGGGGGCTGAGAGTGTGTATGTGGAGGGGGGTGAAAATGGTGTGTTGGGGGGCTGAGAGTGTGTATGTGGGGGGAGAGTGTGTATGTGGGGGGGCTGAGAGTGTGTATGTGGGGGGCTGAGAGTGTGTATGTTGGGGGCTGAGAGTTTGGGGATGGGCTGAGAGTGTGTATGTGGGGGGCTGAGAGTGTGTATGTGGGGGGCTGAGAGTGTGTATGTGGGGGGACTGAGAGTGTGTATGTGTGTATGGGGGGACTGAGAGTGTGTATGTGGGGGGCTGAGAGTGTGTATGTGGGGGGCTGAGAGTGTGTATGTGGGGGGCTGACAGTGTGTATGCGGGGGGGACTGAGAGTGTGTATGTGGGGGGCTGAGAGTATGTATGTGGGGGGACTGAGAGTGTGTATGTGGGGGGACTGAGAGTGTGTATGTGGGGGACTGAGAGTGTGTATGTGGGGAGGACTGAGAGTGTGTATGTGGGGGGCTGAGAGTGTGTATGTGGGGGGCTGAGAGTGTGTATGTGGGGGGCTGAGAGTGTGTATGTGGGGGGACTGAGAGTGTGTATGTGGGGGGCTGAGAGTGTGTATGTGGGGGGGGCTGAGAGTGTGTATGTGGGGGGACTGAGAGTGTGTATGTGGGGGGACTGAGAGTGTGTATGTGGGGGGCTGAGAGTGTATGTGGGGGGACTGGGGGGGGACTGAGAGTGTATGTGGGGGGGGGCTGAGAGTGTATGTGGGGGGCTGAGAGTGTGTATGTGGGGGGCTGAGAGTGTGTATGTGGGGGCTGAGAGTGTGTATGTGGGGGGCTGAGAGTGTGTATGTGGGGGGCTGAGAGTGTGTATGTGGGGGGCTGAGAGTGTGTATGTGGGGGGCTGAGAGTGTGTATGTGGGGGGACTGAGAGTGTGTATGTGGGGGGACTGAGAGTGTGTATGTGGGGGGGGCTGAGAGTGTGTATGTGGGGGGACTGAGAGTGTGTATGTGGGGGGCTGAGTGTGTATGTGATGTGGGGGGGGCTGACAGTGTGTATGTGGGGGGACTGAGAGTGTGTATGTGGGGGGCTGAGAGTATGTATGTGGGGGGACTGAGAGTGTGTATGTGGGGGGACTGAGAGTGTGTATGTGGGGAGGACTGAGAGTGTGTATGTGGGGGGCTGAGAGTGTGTATGTGGGGGGCTGAGAGTGTGTATGTGGGGGGCTGAGAGTGTGTATGTGGGGGGACTGAGAGTGTGTATGTGGGGGGCTGAGAGTGTGTATGTGGGGGGCTGAGAGTGTGTATGTGGGGGGCTGAGAGTGTGTATGTGGGGGGACTGAGAGTGTGTATGTGGGGGGCTGAGAGTGTATGTGGGGGGACTGAGAGTGTGTATGTGGGGGGCTGAGAGTGTATGTGGGGGGGCTGAGAGTGTGTATGTGGGGAGGACTGAGAGTGTTATGTGGGGGGCTGAGAGTGTATGTGGGGGGCTGAGAGTGGGGGGCTGAGAGTGTGTATGTAGGGGAGGGCTGAGAGTGTTATGTGGGGGGCTGAGAGTGTATGTGGGGGGGCTGAGAGTGTATATGGGGGGCTGAGAGTGGGGGGCTGAGAGTGGGGGGGGCTGAGAGTGTGTGGGGAGCTGAGAGTGTGTATGTGGGGGGCTGAGAGTGTGTATGGGGAGGACTGAGAGTGTTATGTGGGGGGCTGAGAGTGTGTATGTGGGGGGCTGAGAGTGTGGGTGGGGGCTGAGAGTGTATGTGGGGGGGCTGAGAGTGGGGGGCTGAGAGTGTGTATGTAGGGGAGGGCTGAGAGTGTTATGTGGGGGGCTGAGAGTGTATGTGGGGGGCTGAGAGTGTATATGGGGGCTGAGAGTGGGGGGCTGAGAGTGTGTGTGTGGGGGGCTGAGAGTGTGGGTGGGGGGCTGAGAGTGTGGGTGGGGGCTGAGAGTGTATGTGGGGGGATGAGAGTGGGGGGGCTGAGAGTGTGTATGTAGGGAGGGCTGAGAGTGTTATGTGGGGGGCTGAGAGTGTATGTGGGGGCTGAGAGTGTATGTGGGGGGCTGAGAGTGGGGGGGGCTGAGTCTGTATGTATTGGACACACAGGGTTCAATACACACCCTGGTTCAGGGTTGTGTAAGACCACTGGGAGAAGGGCTCTGTTACATATCAGAGCTGTGTGTGTGTGTGTGTGTGTGTGTGTGTGTGTGTGTGTGTGTGTGTGTGTGTGTGTGTGTGTGTGTGTGTGTGTGTATTTAACTATACTAAGTCCCGACAAGAATAGTAAACAAACAACTGGGGACATTTTGGGGGGTTTAGGGTTAAGGTTAGAATTAGTTTTAGGGTTAGAGTTACTTTAAGGGCAAGGATTAGGGTTAGGGTTAGGAGCTAGGATTAGATTTAGGGTTAGGAGCTAGGATGAGATTTAGGGTTAGGAGCTAGGATTAGATTTAGGGTTAGGAGCTAGGATGAGATTTAGGGTTAGGAGCTAGGATTAGATTTAGGGTTAGGAGCTAGGATGAGATTTAGGGTTAGGAGCTAGGATTAGATTTAGGGTTAGGAGCTAGGATGAGATTTAGGGTTAGGAGCTAGGATTAGATTTAGGGTTAGGAGCTAGGATGAGATTTAGGGTTAGGAGCTAGGATTAGATTTAGGTTTAGGAGCTAGGATTAGATTTAGGTTTAGGAGCTAGGATGAGATTTAGGGTTAGGAGCTAGGATTAGATTTAGGGTTAGGAGCTAGGATGAGATTTAGGGTTACGAGCTAGGATTAGATTTAGGGTTAGGAGCTAGGATGAGATTTAGGGTTAGGAGCTAGGATTAGATTTAGGGTTAGGAGCTAGGATTAGATTTAAGGTTAGGAGCTAGGATTAGATTTAGGGTTAGGAGCTAGGATTAGGTTTAGAGTTAGGGTTAGGAGCTAGGGTTAGGAGCTAGGATTAGATTTAGGGTTAGGAGCTAGGATGAGATTTAGGGTTAGGAGCTAGGATTAGATTTAAGGTTAGGAGCTAGGATTAGATTTAAGGTTAGGAGCTGGGATTAGATTTAGGGTTAGGAGCTGGGATTAGATTTAGGGTTAGGAGCTGGGATTAGGTTTAGGGTTAGGGTTAGGAGCTAGGGTTATGAGCTAGGATTAGATTTAGGGTTAGGAGCTAGAATTAGATTTAGGGTTAGGAGCTAGGATTAGGTTTAGGGTTAGGGTTAGGAGCAAGGGTTATGAGCTAGGATTAGGTTTATGGTTAGGAACTAAGATTAGGTTTAATGTTAGGGTTAGGAGCTAGGTTTAGGGTTAGGGTTAGGAGCGAGGGTTAGGAGCTAGGATTAGGTTCAGGGTTAGGAACTAGGTTTAGGGTTAGGGTTAGGAGCTAGGATTAGGTTTAGGGTTAGGAACTAGGTTTAGGGTTAGGGTTCGGAGCTAGGATTAGGTTTAGGGTTAGGAACTAGGTTTAGGGTTAGGGTTCGGAGATAGGATTAGGTTTAAGTTTAGGAACTAGGTTTAGGGTTAGGGTTAGGAGCTAGGGTTATGAGCTATGATTAGGTTTAGGGTTAGGAGCTAGGATTAGGGTTATGAGCTAGGATTAGGTTTAGGGTTAGAAGCTAGGATTAGATTTAGGGTTAGGGATAGGATCTTGGGTTATGAACTAGGATTAGGTTTAGGAGCTCGGATTAGGTTTAGGGTTAGGAACTAGGTTTAGGGTTAGGGTTAGGAGCTAGTATTAGATTTAGGGTTAGGAGCTTGGATTAGATTTAGGGTTAGGTTTAGGGTTAGGGGCTAGGGTTATGAGCTAGGATGAGGTTTAGGGTTAGGAGCTAGGATTAGATTAAGGGTTAGGGTTAGTTTCTTTGGGTTAAGGTTAGGGTCAGGGTTAGGGTAAGGGTACGAGTTGGGATTAGAGGTTAAGGAAAATAGGACTGAATTGTATGTCCCAACAAGGTTAGCTGCGTATGACTGTGTGTGTCAAATCAAATCAAATCAAATCAAATCAATTGGTATTGGTCACATACACGTGATTAGCAGATGTTGTTGCGGGTGCAGCGAAATGCTTGTGCTTCCAGCTCCAACAATGCAGTCATATCTAACAAGTAGCCTAGTGGTTAGAGTGTTGGGCCAGTAACCAGCAGGTAGCCTAGTGGTTAGAGTGTTGGACTAGTAACCAGCAGGTTGCCTAGTGATTAGAGCGTTGGACTAGTAACCAGCAGGTAGCCTAGTGGTTAGAGCGTTGGGCCAGTAACCAGCAGGTAGCCTAGTGGTTAGAGCGTTGGGCCAGTAACCAGCAGGTAGCCTAGTGGTTAGAGCGTTGGACTAGTAACCAGCAGGTAGCCTAGGGGTTAGAGCGTTGGACTAGTAACCAGCAGGTAGCCTAGTGGTTAGAGTGTTGGGCCAGCCCAGCAGGTAGCCTAGTGGTTAGAGCGTTGGACTAGTAACCAGCAGGTAGCCTAGGGGTTAGAGCGTTGGACTAGTAACTAGCAGGTAGCCTGTGGTTAGAGCGTTGGGCCAGTAACCAGCAGGTAGCCTAGGGGTTAGAGCGTTGGACTTAACTAGCAGGTAGCCTAGTGGTTAGAGCATTGGACTAGTAACCAGCAGGTAGCCTAGTGGTTAGAGCGTTGGACTAGTAACCAGCAGGTAACCTAGTGGTTAGAGCGTTGGACTAGTAACCAGCAGGTTGCCTAGTGATTAGAGCGTTGGACTAGTAACCAGCAGGTAGCCTAGTGGTTAGAGCGTTGGGTCAGTAACCAGCAGGTAGCCTAGTGATTAGAGCGTTGGACTAGTAACCAGCAGGTAGCCTAGTGGTTAGAGCGTTGGACTAGTAACCAGCAGGTTGCCTAGTGGTTAGAGCGTTGGGCCAGTAACCAGCAGGTTGCCTAGTGGTTAGAGCGTTGGACTAGTAACCAGCAGGTTGCCTAGTGGTTAGAGTGTTGGGCCAGTAACCAGCAGGTTGCCTAGTGGTTAGAGCGTTGGACTAGTAACCAGCAGGTTGCCTAGTGATTAGAGCGTTGGACTAGTAACCAGCAGGTAGCCTAGTGGTTAGAGCGTTGGGTCAGTAACCAGCAGGTAGCCTAGTGATTAGAGCGTTGGACTAGTAACCAGCAGGTAGCCTAGTGGTTAGAGCGTTGGACTAGTAACCAGCAGGTTGCCTAGTGATTAGAGCGTTGGACTAGTAACCAGCAGGTAGCCTAGTGGTTAGAGCGTTGGACTAGTAACCAGCAGGTTGCCTAGTGGTTAGAGCGTTGGACTAGTAACCAGCAGGTTGCCTAGTGATTAGAGCGTTGGACTAGTAACCAGCAGGTAGCCTAGTGGTTAGAGCGTTGGGTCAGTAACCAGCAGGTAGCCTAGTGATTAGAGCGTTGGACTAGTAACCAGCAGGTAGCCTAGTGATTAGAGTGTTGGGTCAGTAACCAGCAGGTAGCCTAGTGGTTAGAGTGTTGGACTAGTAACCAGCAGGTAGCCTAGTGGTTGGAGCATTGGGTCAGTAACTAGCAGGTAGCCTAGTGGTTAGAGTGTTGGGCCAGTAACCAGCAGGTAGCCTAGGGGTTAGAGCGTTGGACTAGTAACTAGCAGGTAGCCTAGTGGTTAGAGCGTTGGGCAAGTAACCAGCAGGTAGCCTAGTGGTTAGAGCGTTGGACTAGTAACCAGCAGGTAGTCTAGTGGTTAGAGTGTTGGACAAGTAACCAGCAGGTAGCCCAGTGGTTAGAGCGTTGGGACCAGTAACCAGCAGGTAGCCTAGTGGTTAGAGCGTTGGGCCAGAAACCAGCAGGTTGCCTAGTGGTTAGAGTGTTGGGCCAGTAACCAGCAGGTAGCCTAGTGGTTAGAGTGTTGGGCCAGTAACCAGCAGGTAGCCTAGTGGTTAGAGTGTTGGGCCAGTAACCAGCAGGTAGCCTAGTGGTTGGGCCAGTAACCAGCAGGTATCCTAGTGGTTGGGCCAGTAACCAGCAGGTAGCCTAGTGGTTAGAGGATTGGGCCAGTAACCAGCAGGTAGCCTAGTGGTTAGAGTGTTGGGCCAGTAACCAGCAGGTAGCCTAGTGGTTGGGCCAGTAACCAGCAGGTATCCTAGTGGTTGGGCCAGTAACCAGCAGGTAACCTAGTGGTTGGGCCAGTAACCAGCAGGTAACCTAGTGGTTGGGCCAGTAACTGCAGGTATCCTAGTGGTTAGAGTGTTGGGTCAGTAACCAGCAGGTAGCCTAGTGGTTAGAGCGTTGGGCCAGTAACCAGCAGGTAGCCTAGTGGTTAGAGCGTTGGGCCAGTAACCAGCAGGTAGCCTAGTGGTTGGGCCAGTAACCAGCAGGTAACCTAGTGGTTGGGCCAGTAACCAACAGGTAGCCTAGGGGTTAGAGCGTTGGACTAGTAACTAGCAGGTAGCCTAGTGGTTAGAGCGTTGGGACTAGTAAACAGCAGGTAGCCTAGTGGTTAGAGCGTTGGGCCAGTAACCAGCAGGTAGCCTAGTGGTTACAGCGTTGGGCCAGTAACCAGCAGGTAGCCTAGTGGTTAGAGTGTTGGGACTAGTAACCAGCAGGTAGCCTAGTGGTTAGAGCGTTGGGCCAGTAACCAGCAGGTAGCCTAGTGGTTAGAGCGTTGGGACTAGTAACCAGCAGGTAGCCCAGTGGTTAGAGCATTGGGACTAGTAACCAGCAGGTTGCCCAGTGGTTAGAGCATTGGGACTAGTAACCAGCAGGTAGCCTAGTGGTTAGAGCGTTGGGACTAGTAACCAGCAGGTTGCCCAGTGGTTAGAGCGTTGGGACTAGTAACCAGCAGGTAGCCCAGTGGTTAGAGCGTTGGGACTAGTAACCAGCAGGTAGCCCAGTGGTTAGAGCGTTGGGACTAGTAACCAGCAGGTAGCCCAGTGGTTAGAGCGTTGGGACTAGTAACCAGCAGGTAGCCCAGTGGTTAGAGCGTTGGGACTAGTAACCAGCAGGTAGCCTAGTGGTTAGAGTGTTGGGACTTAGTAACCAGCAGGTCGCCTAGTGGTTAGAGCGTTGGGACTAGTAACCAGCAGGTAGCCCAGTGGTTAGAGCGTTGGGACTAGTAACCAGCAGGTTGCCCAGTGGTTAGAGCGTTGGGACTAGTAACCAGCAGGTTGCCCAGTGGTTAGAGCGTTGGGATTAGTAACCAGCAGGTAGCCCAGTGGTTGGAGCGTTGGGACTAGTAACCAGCAGGTTGCCCAGTGGTTAGAGCGTTGGGACTAGTAACCAGCAGGTTGCCCAGTGGTTAGAGCGTTGGGACTAGTAACCAGCAGGTAGCCTAGTGGTTAGAGCGTTGGGACTAGTAACCAGCAGGTTGCCCAGTGGTTAGAGCGTTGGGACTAGTAACCAGCAGGTAGCCTAGTGGTTAGAGTGTTGGGACTAGTAACCAGCAGGTGGCCTAGTGGTTAGAGCATTGGGACTAGTAACCAGCAGGTAGCCTAGTGGTTAGAGCGTTGGGACTAGTAACCAGCAGGTAGCCCAGTGGTTAGAGCATTGGGACTAGTAACCAGCAGGTAGCCCAGTGGTTAGAGCGTTGGGACTAGTAACCAGCAGGTAGCCCAGTGGTTAGAGCGTTGGGACTAGTAACCAGCAGGTAGCCCAGTGGTTAGAGCGTTGGGACTAGTAACCAGCAGGTAGCCCAGTGGTTAGAGCGTTGGGACTAGTAACCAGCAGGTAGCCTAGTGGTTAGAGTGTTGGGACTTAGTAACCAGCAGGTCGCCTAGTGGTTAGAGCGTTGGGACTAGTAACCAGCAGGTAGCCCAGTGGTTAGAGCGTTGGGACTAGTAACCAGCAGGTAGCCCAGTGGTTAGAGCGTTGGGACTAGTAACCAGCAGGTTGCCCAGTGGTTAGAGCGTTGGGATTAGTAACCAGCAGGTAGCCCAGTGGTTGGAGCGTTGGGACTAGTAACCAGCAGGTAGCCCAGTGGTTAGAGCGTTGGGACTAGTAACCAGCAGGTAGCCCAGTGGTTAGAGCGTTGGGACTAGTAACCAGCAGGTTGCCCAGTGGTTAGAGCGTTGGGACTAGTAACCAGCAGGTTGCCCAGTGGTTAGAGCGTTGGGATTAGTAACCAGCAGGTAGCCCAGTGGTTGGAGCGTTGGGACTAGTAACCAGCAGGTTGCCCAGTGGTTAGAGCGTTGGGACTAGTAACCAGCAGGTTGCCCAGTGGTTGGAGTAACTAACACCATTGTAAATACAACCTGTGTTTTATTTATTTTCCCTTTTGTACTTTAACTATTTGTACATTGTTACAACATTGTATATAGACATAATATGACTTTTGTAATGTCATTATTCTTATGGAACTTGTTTGAGTGTAATGTTTACTGTTGTATATTATCTATTTCACTTGCTTTGGCAATGTTAACACGTTACCCATGCCAATAAAGCCCCTTGAATTGAGCGAGAGGAGTGGTGAGACCTATAGGAGAGAAAGGGAAAGACAGAGTGAGAGACAGACTGTGTATGCGCTGGTGTGAGGAAGCTTAGTGGTTTGACAGTGCTTTGATCTGAGCTTGTCTTGTATGGGGTTTAGTTCCAACACATGGAGAAGCCAAAGGGCCTTTAAATCAACACCACCTGTTGGGGCTGTGCATACGTCTGTGTTCAACCTCCCAATACCCCATGTCCCCTCCTCTACGTTCCCCCTCTCTCCCTCCCCTCCTCTACGTTCCCCCTCTCTCCCTCCCCTCCTCTACGTCCCCCCTCTCTCCCTCCCCTCTCTCCCTCCCCTCCCTCCCCTCCTCTCCAAATCCTCTTTCCCTCCTCTACGTTCCCCCTCTCTCCCTCCCCTCCGATCCCTCACTTCCCTCCTCTCCCTCCCCTCTCCAAATCCTCTTTCCCTCCTCTACGGTCCCCCTCTCTCCCTCCCCTCCGATCCCTCACTTCCCTCCTCTCCCTCCTCTCCTCTCCTCTCCAAATTCTCTTTCCCTCGTCTACGATCCCCCTCTCTCCCTCCCCTACGATCCCTCACTTCCCTCCTCTCCTCTCCAAATCCGCTTTCCCTCCTCTACGATCCCCCTCTCTCCCTCCCCTACGATCCCTCACTTCCCTCCTCTCCCTCCTCTCCAAATCCTCTTTCCCTCCTCTACGATCCCCCTCTCTCCCTCCCCTACGATCCCTCACTTCCCTCCTCTCCTCTCCAAATCCTCTCTCTCTCCTTTCTAATCCCTCACTCCCTCCCCTCCCTCCCCTCCGATCCCTCACTTCCCTCCTCTCCCTCCCCTCTTCTTCTCCAAACCTTCTCTCTCCCTCCCCTCCGATCCCTCACTTCCCTCTTCTCCCTCCCCTCCGATCCCTCACTCCCTCCCCTCTTCTTCTCCAAACCTTCTCTCCCCCTCCCCTCCGATCCCTCACTTCCCTCCTCTCCCTCCCCTCCGATCCCTCACTCCCTCCCCTCTTCTTCTCCAAACCTTCTCTCTCCCTCCCCTCCGATCCCTCACTTCCCTCCTCTCCCTCCCCTCCGATCCCTCACTCTTCTTCTCCAAACCTTCTCTCCCCTCCTCTCCGATTCCCCCTCTACCCGTTCTCTCTTTTACGCTGCGGTACAGGCTGAGGTACCATGGCAACAATAGGAGAGGTCAAAGGTCAGTGTTCTAATCTAAGCCCTTATAGCCGGCTGGTGAGTGATGTCTTTGTGAGAGTGGGGTTTCATGTCCCAATACAGTGATCGTGACAAACACAAACAGATACAGGGTGGGCAATATCACAACAAGCCCTGACTTGATGTGTCTTGTGTCCCGTTTTAGTTATGCCTCAGTGCATATCGTTTTAATTTAGCTTCAGGCGTTTGGGTGCATCGCTCGTGAGGTTATAGTGTCCCATTTCAATTACGCTGTAGATCGACACACAGACAGACACAGGGTCAGACAGACCATGACATGCCAGAGCTGAGCATCCTGTCATAATTATACCCAATACTATTTTAATAGATGTCTGTAGTCCTGGGTCCCAACTACCTGTCCTGTGTCTTTGTGTCCTTGTGTCCTGTGTCCTTGTGTCCTCTGTCCTATCCTGGATGAGTACTGTCAACTACGTGTCCTGTGTCCTTGTGTCCTGTGTCCTTGTGTCCTGTGTCCTTGTGTCCTGTGTCCTTGTGTCCTGTGTCCTTGTGTCCTCTGTCCTATCCTGGATGAGTACTGTCAACTACGTGTCCTGTGTCCTTGTGTCCTGTGTCCTTGTGTCCTGTGTCCTTGTGTCCTGTGTCCTTGTGTCCTGTGTCCTTGTGTCCTGTGTCCTTGTGTCCTGTGTCCTTGTGTCCTCTGTCCTATCCTGGATGAGTACTGTCAACTACGTGTCCTGTGTCCTTGTGTCCTTGTGTCCTGTGTCCTTGTGTCCTCTGTCCTATCCTGGATGAGTACTGTCAACTACGTGTCCTGTGTCCTTGTGTCCTGTGTCCTTGTGTCCTTGTGTCCTGTGTCCTTGTGTCCTGTGTCCTTGTGTCCTCTGTCCTATCCTGGATGAGTACTGTCAACTACGTGTCCTGTGTCCTTGTGTCCTTGTGTCCTGTGTCCTTGTGTCCTGTGTCCTTGTGTCCTCTGTCCTATCCTGGATGAGTACTGTCAACTACGTGTCCTGTGTCCTTGTGTCCTTGTGTCCTGTGTCCTTGTGTCCTTTGTCCTTGCGTCCTCTGTCCTATCCTGGATGAGTACTGTCAACTACGTGTCCTGTGTCCTTGTGTCCTTGTGTCCTGTGTCCTTGTGTCCTGTGTCCTTGTGTCCTCTGTCCTATCCTGGATGAGTACTGTCAACTACTTGTCCTGTGTCCTTGTGTCCTGTGTCCTTGTGTCCTGTGTCCTGTGTCCTTGTGTCCTTGTGTCCTCTGTCCTATCCTGGATGAGTACTGTCAACTACGTGTCCTGTGTCCTTGTGTCCTTGTGTCCTGTGTCCTTGTGTCCTGTGTCCTGTGTCCTTGTGTCCTTGTGTCCTCTGTCCTATCCTGGATGAGTACTGTCAACTACGTGTCCTGTGTCCTGTGTCCTTGTGTCCTGTGTCCTTGTGTCCTTGTGTCCTTGTGTCCTTGTGTCCTGTGTTCTTGTGTCCTTTGTCCTTGTGTCCTCTGTCCTATCCTGGATGAGTACTGTCAACTACTTGTCTGTCTGACATCTTTTAATGCTGCGAAAGAAGTTCAGAATTCAGAAGTGAATTTCTAGACGAGATAAGACAAGTCTGTTGGTTGCTGTGCACTCAGATCTCAGATTAAATTATTAGAGGTATGGGGTGCATCCCAGATGGAGCCCTATTCCCTATATAGTGCACTACTTTAGACCAGAGGCCTATTCCCTATATAGTGCACTACTTTAGACCAGAGTCCCTATGGCACCCTATGCCCTATATAGTACACTACTTTAGACCAGAGGCCTATTCCCTATATTGTGCACTACTTTAGACCAGAGCCCTATTCCCTATATAGTGCACTACTTTAGACCAGAGCCCTATTCCCTATATAGTGCACTACTATAGACCAGAGCCCTATTCCCTATATAGTGCACTACTTTAGACCAGAGCCCTATTCCCTATATAGTACACTACTTTAGACCAGAGCCCTATTCCCTATATAGTGCACTACTTTAGACCAGAGCCCTATTCCCTATATAGTGCACTACTTTAGACCAGAGCCCTATTCCCTATATAGTGCACTACTATAGACCAGAGCCCTATTCCCTATATAGTGCACTACTTTAGACCAGAGCCCTATTCCCTATATAGTACACTACTTTAGACCAGAGCCCTATTCCCTATATAGTGCACTACTTTAGACCAGAGCCCTATTCCCTATATTGTGCACTACTTTAGACCAGAGCCCTATTCCCTATATAGTGCACTACTTTAGACCAGAGCCCTATTCCCTATATAGTGCACTACTTTAGACCAGAGCCCTATTCCCTATATAGTGCACTACTTTAGACCAGAGTCCCTATGGCACCCTATGCCCTATATAGTACACTACTTTAGACCAGAGCCCTATTCCCTATATTGTGCACTACTTTAGACCAGAGCCCTATTCCCTATATAGTGTACTACTTTAGACCAGAGCCCTATTCCCTATATTGTGCACTACTTTAGACCAGAGCCCTATTCCCTATATAGTGCACTACTTTAGACCAGAGCCCTATTCCCTATATAGTGCACTACTTTAGACCAGAGCCCTATTCCCTATATAGTACACTACTTTAGACCAGAGCCCTATTCCCTATATTGTGCACTACTTTAGACCAGAGCCCTATTCCCTATATAGTGCACTACTTTAGACCAGAGCCCTATTCCCTATATAGTGCACTACTTTAGACCAGAGCCCTATTCCCTATATAGTGCACTACTTTAGACCAGAGCCCTATTCCCTATATAGTGCACTACTTTAGACCAGAGCCCTATTCCCTATATAGTGCACTACTTTAGACCAGAGCCCTATTCCCTATATAGTGCACTACTTTAGACCAGAGCCCTATTCCCTATATAGTGCACTACTTTAGACCAGAACCCTATTCCCTATACAGTGCACTACTTTAGACCAGAGCCCTATTCCCTATACAGTGCACTACTTTAGACCAGAGCCCTATTCCCTATATAGTGCACTACTTTAGACCAGAGCCCTATTCCCTATATAGTGCACTACTTTAGACCAGAGCCCTATTCCCTATATAGTGCACTACTTTAGACCAGAGCCCTATTCCCTATATAGTGCACTACTTTAGACCAGAGCCCTATTCCCTATATAGTGCACTACTTTAGACCAGAACCCTATTCCCTATATAGTGCACTACTTTAGACCAGAACCCTATTCCCTATATAGTGCACTACTTTAGACCAGAACCCTATTCCCTATACAGTGCACTACTTTAGACCAGAGCCCTATTCCCTATATAGTGCACTACTTTAGACCAGAGCCCTATTCCCTATATAGTGCACTACTATAGACCAGAGCCCTATTCCCTATATAGTGCACTACTTTAGACCAGAGCCCTATTCCCTATATAGTACACTACTTTAGACCAGAGCCCTATTCCCTATATTGTGCACTACTTTAGACCAGAGCCCTATTCCCTATATAGTGCACTACTTTAGACCAGAGCCCTATTCCCTATATAGTGCACTACTTTAGACCAGAGCCCTATTCCCTATATAGTGCACTACTTTAGACCAGAGCCCTATTCCCTATATAGTGCACTACTTTAGACCAGAGCCCTATTCCCTATATAGTGCACTACTTTAGACCAGAACCCTATTCCCTATACAGTGCACTACTTTAGACCAGAGCCCTATTCCCTATACAGTGCACTACTTTAGACCAGAGCCCTATTCCCTATATAGTGCACTACTTTAGACCAGAGCCCTATTCCCTATATAGTGACAGAGCTACTTTAGTGCACTACTTTAGACCAGAGCCCTATTCCCTATATAGTGCACTACTTTAGACCAGAGCCCTATTCCCTATATAGTGCACTACTTTAGACCAGAGCCCTATTCCCTATATAGTGCACTACTTTAGACCAGAACCCTATTCCCTATACAGTGCACTACTTTAGACCAGAGCCCTATTCCCTATATAGTGCACTACTTTAGACCAGAGCCCTATTCCCTATATAGTGCACTACTTTAGACCAGAGCCCTATTCCCTATATAGTGCACTACTTTAGACCAGAACCCTATTCCCTATATAGTGCACTACTTTAGACCAGAACCCTATTCCCTATATAGTGCACTACTTTAGACCAGAACCCTATTCCCTATACAGTGCACTACTTTAGACCAGAGCCCTATTCCCTATATAGTGCACTACTTTAGACCAGAGCCCTATTCCCTATATAGTGCACTACTATAGACCAGAGCCCTATTCCCTATATAGTGCACTACTTTAGACCAGAGCCCTATTCCCTATATAGTACACTACTTTAGACCAGAGCCCTATTCCCTATATTGTGCACTACTTTAGACCAGAGCCCTATTCCCTATATAGTGCACTACTTTAGACCAGAGCCCTATTCCCTATATAGTGCACTACTTTAGACCAGAGCCCTATTCCCTATATAGTGCACTACTTTAGACCAGAGCCCTATTCCCTATATAGTGCACTACTTTAGACCAGAGCCCTATTCCCTATATAGTGCACTACTTTAGACCAGAACCCTATTCCCTATACAGTGCACTACTTTAGACCAGAGCCCTATTCCCTATACAGTGCACTACTTTAGACCAGAGCCCTATTCCCTATATAGTGCACTACTTTAGACCAGAGCCCTATTCCCTATATAGTGCACTACTTTAGACCAGAGCCCTATTCCCTATATAGTGCACTACTTTAGACCAGAGCCCTATTCCCTATATAGTGCACTACTTTAGACCAGAGCCCTATTCCCTATATAGTGCACTACTTTAGACCAGAACCCTATTCCCTATACAGTGCACTACTTTAGACCAGAACCCTATTCCCTATACAGTGCACTACTTTAGACCAGAGCCCTATTCCCTATACAGTGCACTACTTTAGACCAGAGCCCTATTCCCTATATAGTGCACTACTTTAGACCAGAGCCATATGGCACCCAAATAAAATCAAATGTTATTTGTCACATACACATGGTTAGCAGATGTTAATGTGAGTGTAGCGAAATGCTTGTGCTTCTAGTTCCGACAATGCAGTGATAACCAACAAGTAATCTAACTAACAATTCCAAAACTACTGTCTTATACACTGGTCCTTCTGTAGCTCAGTTGGTAGAGCATGGCGCTTGTAACGCCAGGGTAGTGGGTTCGATTCCCGGGACCACCCATACGTAGAATGTATGCACACATGACTGTAAGTCGCTTTGGATAAAAGCGTCTGCTAAATGGCATATATATTATACACAGTGTAAGGGGATAAAGAATATGTACATAAGGATATATGAATGAGTGATGGTATGGGGCAGCATACAGTAGATGGTATTGAGTACAGTATATACATATGAGATGAGTATGTAGACAAAGTAAACATAGTGGCATAGTTAAAGTGGCTAGTGATACAGGTATTACATAAGGATGCAGTCGATGATATAGAGTACAGTATATACATATGCATATGAGATGAATAATGTAGGGTAAGAAACATTATATAAGGTAGCATTGTTTAAAGTGGCTAGTGATATATTTACATCATTTCCCATCAATTCCCATTATTAAAGTGTCTGGAGTTGAGTCAGTGTGTTGGCAGCAGCCACTCAATGTTAGTGGTGGCTATTTAACAGTCTGATGGCCTTGAGATAGAAGCTGTTTTTCAGTCTCTCGGTCCCAGCTTTGATGCACCTGTACTGACCTCACCTTCTGGATGATAGCGGGGTGAACAGGCAGTGGCTCGGGTGGTTGATGTCCTTGATGATCTTTATGGCCTTCCTGTAACATCGGGTGGTGTAGGTGTCCTGGAGGGAAGGTAGTTTGCCCCCGGTGATGCGTTGTGCAGTCCTCACTACCCTCTGGAGAGCCTTACGGTTGAGGGCGGAGCAGTTGCCGTACCAGGCGGTGATACAGCCCGCCAGGATGCTCTCGATTGTGCATCTGTAGAAGTTTGTGAGTGCTTTTGGTGACAAGCCGAATTTCTTCAGCCTCCAGAGGTTGAAGAGGCGCTGCTGCGCCTTCTTCACGACGCTGTCTGTGTGAGTGGACCAATTCAGTTTGTCTGTGATGTGTATGCCGAGGAACTTAAAACTTGCTACCCTCTCCACTACTGTTCCATCGATGTGGATAGGGGGGTGTTCCCTCTGCTGTTTCCTGAAGTCCACAATCATCTCCTTAGTTTTGTTGATGTTGAGTGTGAGATTATTTTCCTGACACCACACTCCGAGGGCCCTCACCTCCTCCCTGTAGGCCGTCTCGTCGTTGTTGGTAATCAAGCCACTACTTTAGACCAGAGGCCTATTCCCTATATAGTGCACTACTTTAGACCAGAGCCCTATTCCCTATATAGTGCACTACTATAGACCAGAGGCCTATTCCCTATATAGTGCACTACTTTAGACCAGAGCCCTATTCCCTATATAGTGCACTACTTTAGACCAGAGGCCTATTCCCTATATAGTGCACTACTTTAGACCAGGGCCCTATTCCCTATATAGTGCACTACTTTAGACCAGAGCCCTATTCCCTATATAGTGCACTACTTTAGACCAGAGCCCTATTCCCTATATAGTGCACTACTTTTGACCATAGCCCTATTCCCTATATAGTGCACTACTTTAGACCAGAGACCTATTCCCTATATAGTGCACTACTTTAGACCAGAGCCCTATTCCCTATTATAGTGCACTACTTTAGACCAGAACCATATGGCACCCTATTCCCTATATAGTACACTACTTTAGACCAGAGCCCTATTCCCTATATTGTGCACTACTTTAGACCAGAGCCCTATTCCCTATATAGTGCACTACTTTATACCAGAGCCCTATTCCCTATATAGTGCACTACTTTAGACCAGAGCCCTATTCCCTATATAGTGCACTACTTTAGACCAGAGCCCTATTCCCTATATAGTGCACTACTTTTGACCAGAGCCCTATTCCCTATATAGTGCACTACTTTAGACCAGAGGCCTATTCGCTATATAGTGCACTACTTTAGACCAGAGGCCTATTCCCTATATAGTGCACTACTTTAGACCAGAGCCCTATTCCCTATTATAGTGCACTACTTTAGACCAGAGCCCTATTCCCTATTATAGTGCACTACTTTAGACCAGAGCCATATGGCACCCTATTCCCTATATAGTACACTACTTTAGACCAGAGCCCTATTCCTATATTGTGCACTACTTTAGACCAGAGCCCTATTCCTATATAGTGCACTACTTTATACCAGAGCCCTATTCCCTATATAGTGCACTACTTTAGACCAGAGCCCTATTCCCTATATAGGGCACTACTTTAGACCAGAGCCCTATTCGCTATATAGTGCACTACTTTAGACCAGAGGCCTATTCCCTATATAGTGCACTACTTTAGACCAGAGCCCTATTCCCTATTATAGTGCACTACTTTAGACCAGAGCCCTATTCCCTATTATAGTGCACTACTTTAGACCAGAGCCATATGGCACCCTATTCCCTATATAGTACACTACTTTAGACCAGAGCCCTATTCCCTATATTGTGCACTACTTTAGACCAGAGCCCTATTCCCTATATAGTGCACTACTTTATACCAGAGCCCTATTCCCTATATAGTGCACTACTTTAGACCAGAGCCCTATTCCCTATATAGTGCACTACTTTAGACCAGAGCCCTATTCCCTATATAGTGCACTACTTTAGACCAGAGCCCTATTCCCTGTATAGTGCACTACTTTAGACCAGAGCCCTATTCCCTATATAGTGCACTACTTTAGACCAGAGCCCTATTCCCTGTATAGTGCACTAATTTAGACCAGAGCCCTATTCCCTATATAGTGCACTACTTTAGACCAGAGCCCTATTCCCTATATAGTGCACTACTTTAGACCAGAGCCCTATTCCCTATATAGTGCACTACTTTAGACCAGAGCCCTATTCCCTGTATAGTGCACTACTTTAGACCAGAGCCCTATTCCCTATATAGTGCACTACTTTATACCAGAGCCCTATTCCCTATATAGTGCACTACTTTAGACCAGAGCCCTATTCCCTATATAGTGCACTACTTTAGACCAGAACCCTATTCCCTATATAGTATACTACTTTAGACCAGAGCCCTATTCCCTATATAGTGCACTACTTTAGACCAGAGCCCTATTCCCTATATAGTGCACTACTTTAGACCAGAGCCCTATTCCCTGTATAGTGCACTACTTTAGACCAGAGCCCTATTCCCTATATAGTGCACTACTTTATACCAGAGCCTTATTCCCTATATAGTGCACTACTTTAGACCAGAGCCCTATTCCCTATATAGTGCACTACTTTAGACCAGAGCCCTATTCCCTATATAGTGCACTACTTTAGGGGGGGGGGGTATTCTATGGTTGTAAGAGAAGATATGGAGAGACGGTGTGATTTCATCTGCCTGAGTGATTGCTGTAGCGAGAAAGGTAACTCAAGGTAACTACTGCACATACCTGACCATAATTCATGTCACTGAGACATCAAAGACTGTGGCAGCTTGGAAATTACAGTTCTGCTCATTGTAGTTGAATCAATTATACTGTAACTCTTCCGACACATGGTTCTCTCTCTCAGCCTTAACCCCCTCCCTCCTACAGCCTTAACCCCCCTCCCTCCTACAGCCTTAACCCCCTCCCTCCTACAGCCTTAACCCCCTCCCTCCTACAGCCTGAAACCCCTCCCTCCTACAGCCTTAACCCCTCCCTCCTACAGCCTGAAACCCCCTCCCTCCTACAGCCTTAACCCCCTCCCTCCTACAGCCTTAACCCCCTCCCTCCTACAGCCTTAACCCCTCCCTCCTACAGCCTGAAACCCCTCCCTCCTACAGCCTTAACCCCTCCCTCCTACAGCCTGAAACCCCCTCCCTCCCACAGCCTTAACCCCTCCCTCCTACAGCCTTAACCCCTCCCTCCTACAGCCTGAAACCCCTCCCTCCCACAGCCTTAACCCCTCCCTCCTACAGCCTTAACCCCCTCCCTCCTACAGCCTTAACCCCCTCCCTCCTAGAGCCTTAACCCCCTATAGTCCCACAGCCTTAACCCCCTCCCTCCTACAGCCTTAACCCCCTCCCTCCTACAGCCTTAACCCCTTCCCTCCTACAGCCTGAAACCCCCTCCCTCCTAGAGCCTTAACCCCCTCCCTCCTACAGCCTGAAACCCCTCCCTCCTACAGCCTTAACCCCTCCCTCCTACAGCCTTAACCCACTCCCTCCCACAGCCTTAACCCCCTCCCTCCTACAGCCTCCTACAGCCTTAATCCACTCCCTCCTACATCCTTAACCCCCTCCCTACTTTAGACCAGAGGCCTCCTACAGCCTTAACCCACTCCCTCCTACAGCCTTAACCCACTCCCTCCTACAGCCTTAACCCACTCCCTCCTACAGCCTTAACCCACTCCCTCCTACAGCCTTAACCCACTCCCTCCCACAGCCTTAACCCCCTCCCTCCTACAGCCTCCAACAGCCTTAATCCACTCCCTCCTACAGCCTTAACCCACTCCCTCCCACAGCCTTAACCCACTCCCTCCCACAGCCTTAACCCAGTCCCTCCTACAGCCTTAACCCCTCCCTCCTACAGCCTTAACCCACTCCCTCCCACAGCCTTAACCCACTCCCTCCTACAGCCTTAACCCACTCCCTCCTACAGCCTCCTACAGCCTTAACCCCCTCCCTCCTACAGCCTTAACCCACTCCCTCCTACAGCCTTAACCCACTCCCTCCTACAGCCTTAACCCACTCCCTCCTACAGCCTCCTACAGCCTTAACCCCTCCCTCCTACAGCCTTAACCCACTCCCTCCTACAGCCTTAACCCACTCCCTTCTACAGCCTCCTACAGCCTTAACCCCCTCCCTCCTACAGCCTTAACCCCTCCCTCCTACAGCCTTAACCCACTCCCTCCTACAGCCTTAACCCACTCCCTCCTACAGCCTTAACCCACTCCCTTCTACAGCCTCCTACAGCCTTAACCCCTCCCTCCTACAGCCTTAACCCACTCCCTCCTACAGCCTTAACCCACTCCCTCCTTCAGCCTTAACCCACTCCCTCCTACAGCCTTAACCCACTCCCTTCTACAGCCTCCTACAGCCTCCTACAGCCTCCTACAGCCTTAACCCACTCCCTCCTACAGCCTTAACCCACTCCCTCCTACAGCCTTAACCCACTCCCTTCTACAGCCTCCTACAGCCTCCTACAGCCTCCTACAGCCTCCAACAGCCTTAATCCACTCCTCCTACAGCCCTAACCCACTCTCCCACAGCCTTAACCCACTCCCTTCTACAGCCTCCTACAGCCTCCTACCTATTCCTCCTACAGCCTCCAACAGCCTTAATCCACTCCCTCCTACAGCCTTAACCCACTCCCTCCCACAGCCTTAACCCACTCCCTCCCACAGCCTTAACCCAGTCCCTCCTACAGCCTTAACCCACTCCCTCCTACAGCCTTAACCCACTCCCTCCTACAGCCTTCTACAGCCTTAACCCACTCCCTTCTGCCTCCTACAGCCTTAACCCATCCCTCCTACAGCCTTAACCCACTCTTCCTACAGCCTTCTACAGCCTTAACCCACTCCCTTCTACAGCCTTAACCCACTCCCTTCTACAGCCTCCTACAGCCTTAACCCACTCCCTCCTACAGCCTTAACCCCCTCCCTCCTACAGCCTGAAACCCCCTCCCTCCTACAGCCTTAACCCCCTCCCTCCTACAGCCTGAAACCCCTCCCTCCCACAGCCTTAACCCCTCCCTCCTACAGCCTTAACCCCCTCCCTCCTACAGCCTGAAACCCCCTCCCTCCCACAGCCTTAACCCCCTCCCTCCTACAGCCTTAACCCCCTCCCTCCTACAGCCTTAACCCCCTCCCTCCTACAGCCTTAACCCCCTCCCTCCCACAGCCTTAACCCCTCCCTCCTACAGCCTTAACCCCCTCCCTCCTACAGCCTTAACCCCTTCCCTCCTACAGCCTGAAACCCCTCCCTCCTACAGCCTTAACCCCCCCCTCCTACCGCCTGAAACCCCCTCCCTCCTACAGCCTTAACCCCCTCCCTCCTACAGCCTTAACCCACTCCCTCCCACAGCCTTAACCCCCTCCCTCCTACAGCCTCCTACAGCCTTAATCCACTCCCTCCTACATCCTTAACCCCCTCCCTCCTACAGCCTTAACCCACTCCCTCCTACAGCCTTAACCCACTCCCTCCTACAGCCTTAACCCACTCCCTCCTACAGCCTTAACCCACTCCCTCCTACAGCCTTAACCCACTCCCTCCCACAGCCTTAACCCCCTCCCTCCTACAGCCTCCAACAGCCTTAATCCACTCCCTCCTACAGCCTTAACCCACTCCCTCCCACAGCCTTAACCCACTCCCTCCCACAGCCTTAACCCAGTCCCTCCTACAGCCTTAACCCCCTCCCTCCTACAGCCTTAACCCACTCCCTCCCACAGCCTTAACCCACTCCCTCCTACAGCCTTAACCCACTCCCTCCTACAGCCTCCTACAGCCTTAACCCCCTCCCTCCTACAGCCTTAACCCACTCCCTCCTACAGCCTTAACCCACTCCCTCCTACAGCCTTAACCCACTCCCTTCTACAGCCTCCTACAGCCTTAACCCCCTCCCTCCTACAGCCTTAACCCACTCCCTCCTACAGCCTTAACCCACTCCCTTCTACAGCCTCCTACAGCCTTAACCCCCTCCCTCCTACAGCCTTAACCCCCTCCCTCCTACAGCCTTAACCCCCTCCCCAGCCTTAACCCAGCCCTCCTACAGCCTTAACCCACTCCCTTCTACAGCCTCCTACAGCCTTAACCCCCTCCCTCCTACAGCCTTAACCCACTCCCTCCTACAGCCTTAACCCACTCCCTCCTTCAGCCTTAACCCACTCCCTCCTACAGCCTTAACCCACTCCCTTCTACAGCCTCCTACAGCCTCCTACAGCCTCCTACAGCCTTAACCCACTCCCTCCTACAGCCTTAACCCACTCCCTCCTACAGCCTTAACCCACTCCCTTCTACAGCCTCCTACAGCCTCCTAGCCTCCTACAGCCTCCAACAGCCTTAATCCACTCCCTCCTACAGCCTTAACCCACTCCCTCCCACAGCCTTAACCCACTCCCTTCTACAGCCTCCTACAGCCTCCTACAGCCTCCTACAGCCTCCAACAGCCTTAATCCACTCCCTCCTACAGCCTTAACCCACTCCCTCCCACAGCCTTAACCCACTCCCTCCCACAGCCTTAACCCAGTCCCTCCTACAGCCTTAACCCACTCCCTCCTACAGCCTTAACCCACTCCCTCCTACAGCCTTCTACAGCCTTAACCCACTCCCTTCTACAGCCTCCTACAGCCTTAACCCACTCCCTCCTACAGCCTTAACCCACTCCCTCCTACAGCCTTCTACAGCCTTAACCCACTCCCTTCTACAGCCTTAACCCACTCCCTTCTACAGCCTCCTACAGCCTTAACCCACTCCCTCCTACAGCCTTAACCCACTCCCTTCTACAGCCTCCTACAGCCTCCTACAGCCTTAACCCAGTCCCTCCTACAGCCTCCTACAGCCTTAACCCACTCCCTTCTACAGCCTCCTACAGCCTCCTACAGCCTTAACCCACTCCCTCCTACAGCCTCCTACAGCCTTAACCCACTCCCTCCTACAGCCTTAACCCACTCCCTTCTACAGCCTCCTACAGCCTCCTACAGCCTCCTACAGCCTTAACCCCCTCCCTCCTACAGCCTCCTACAGCCTTAACCCACTCCCTCCTACAGCCTTAACCCACCAGTCAGTTTGGAGACGAAAATGGGAAAAGAGTAAAGGTCATAACTAAAGGAAGTGCTAAGACAAACACTGATTGGTAAACATGACAGTACGAGAGGTTGCTGTTCTTGTTGAGGAGAGGAGAGGATGTTGTTAAGGACAGAACTGGAGTTGTAGCTTCTCACACCCACAGAGAGACACAGAGAGAGAGAGACAGAGAGACAGAGAGACACAGAGAGAGAGAGAGAGAGAGAGAGAGAGAGAGAGAGAGAGAGAGAGAGAGAGAGAGAGACCTAGAGAGAGAGACCTAGAGAGAGAGAGACCTAGAGAGAGAGAGAGACCTAGAGAGAGAGAGAGAGCTAGAGAGAGAGACCTAGAGAGAGAGACCTAGAGAGAGAGAGAGAGAACATCTGCTAGTGCTCATCCTAGCTATGTACTTTAACACTTTACCATTGTGCAACATCTTCATCCCTCCTCTGGAAGAAGTATGTACACTGTTTGTGGCCAATGTAGCGTATAGTGTGTGTGTGTGTGCATTAAGTGTGTGAAAACTAACTGACAAAGAGTTGCTAGATTGGATTTACCGTACTGTTTTATCTTATTCTCAATGCTTTCTGTCACGGTCAATTCAATAGATGTTGCTGACATGCTGTTTACAAGCGTGTGTGTGTGTGTGTGTCATCCCTCCTGTGTGTGTGAAGTGTGTGTGTGTGTGTGTGTGTGTGTGTGTGTGTGTGTGTGTGTGTGTGTGTGTGTGTGTGTGTGTGTGTTGTGTGTGTGTGAAAACTAACTGTGTGTGTGTGTGTGTGTGTGTGTGTGTGTGTGTGTGTGTGGTGTGTGTGTGTTTTATGTGTGTGTTGTCAATGTGTGTGTGTTGTGTCACGTGTGTGTGTGTGGTGTGTGTGGTGATGTGTGAAATGTGTGTGTGTGTGTGTGTGTGTGTGTGTGTGTGTGTGTGTGTGTGTGTGTGTGTGTGTGTGTGTGTGTGTGTGTGTGTGTGTGTGTGTGTGTGTGTGTGTGTGTGTGTGTGTGTGTGTGTGTGTGTGTGTGTGCGCGTGCGCTATAGCGGGTCTGGTTCGAATCCCTGAGCTGACTAGGTGAAAAATCCAACGATGTCTCCTTAACTCTAATTGCGTCTGTAAATCACTCTGGATAAAAGCATCTGTAAAAATGACTAAAACTGAAATGTAATTTGGGGATGTGAACCTCATGGGTCAGGGGTCAAGTGTGTCGGTTGTGGACACTTCCTGTTTCAACAAACCCTATGACTTTGTTACTGTCTGTGAAACGTCCTCTTTGACAAGTAACGGTTTTCCCTCACCGATCCCCGGCACCTTTTTCATTTAAAGGGGGTTTGTTTTGGCCCTACTTTTCCCAGATGAAAGTTTATTTTAGTCTAGAAATGACTTGGCTCCAAAGAAAACCACCCAAGGAAAACCTGGGATCCGGCAAAGAGAATAAATAACATGGGTGTTGGAGTTTTATTATAGTAGAGTGGCACGATGAGGAAAGAGAGAGAGAGGGAGAGAGATAGTAACAGGGGGACTTGATGAGGAGAGAGAGGGAGGGAGATAGTAACAGGGGGACTTGATGAGGAGAGAGAGAGAGGGAGGGAGGGAGATAGTAACAGGGGTACTTGATGAGGAGAGAGAGAGAGGGAGGGAGAGAGATAGTAACAGGGGGACTTGATGAGGAGAGGGAGAGAGGGAGGGAGAGAGATAGTAATAGGGGGACTTGATGAGGACAGAGAGAGAGAGGGAGATAGTAACAGGGGGACTTGATGAGGAGAGAGAGAGAGGGAGGGAGAGAGATAGTAACAGGGGGACTTGATGAGGAGAGAGAGAGGGAGAGAGATAGTAACAGGGGGACTTGATGAGGAGAGGGAAAGAGGGAGGGAGAGAGATAGTAACAGGGGGACTTGATGAGGAGAGAGAGAGAGGGAGGGAGGGAGATAGGAACAGGGGTACTTGATGAGGAGAGAGATAGAGGGAGGGAGAGAGATAGTAACAGGGGGACTTGATGAGGAGAGGGAGGGAGAGAGATAGTAACAGGGGGAATTGATGAGGAGAGAGAGAGAGGGAGGGAGAGAGATAGTAACAGGGGGACTTGATGAGGAGAGAGAGAGAGGGAGGGAGAGAGATAGTAATAGGGGGACTTGATGAGGACAGAGAGAGGGGGAGGGAGAGAGATAGTAACATGGGGACTTGATGAGGAGAGAGAGAGGGAGAGAGATAGTAACAGGGGGACTTGATGAGGAGAGGGAGAGAGGGAGGGAGAGAGATAGTAACAGGGGGACTTGATGAGGAGAGGGAGGGAGAGAGATAGTAACAGGGGGACTTGATGAGGAGAGAGAGAGAGGGAGGGAGAGAGATAGTAACAGGGGGACTTGATGAGGAGAGGGAGAGAGGGAGGGAGAGAGATAGTAACAGGGGGACTTGATGAGGAGAGGAAGGGAGAGATAGTAACAGGGGGACTTGATGAGGAGAGAGAGAGGGAGGGAGAGAGATAGTAACAGGGGGACTTGATGAGGAGAGAGAGAGAGGGAGGGAGAGAGATAGTAATAGGGGGACTTGATGAGGACAGAGAGAGGGGGAGGGAGAGAGATAGTAACAGGGGGACTTGATGAGGAGAGAGAGAGGGAGAGAGATAGTAACAGGGGGACTTGATGAGGAGAGGGAGAGAGGGAGGGAGAGAGATAGTAACAGGGGGACTTGATGAGGAGAGAGAGAGAGGGAGGGAGAGAGATAGTAACAGGGGGACTTGATGAGAAGAGGGAGGGAGAGAGATAGTAATAGGGGGACTTGATGAGGAGAGAGAGAGAGGGAGGGAGGGAGATAGTAACAGGGGTACTTGATGAGCAGAGAGAGAGGGAGGGAGAGAGATAGTAACAGGGGGACTTGATGAGGAGAGAGAGAGGGAGGGAGAGAGATAGTAACAGGGGGACTTGATGAGGAGAGGGAGGGAGAGAGATAGTAACAGGGGGACTTGATGAGGAGAGAGAGGGAAGGAGAGAGATAGTAACAGGGGGACTTGATGAGGAGAGAGAGAGAGGGAGGGAGAGAGATAGTAACAGAGGGACTTGATGAGGAGAGAGAGAGAGGGAGGGAGAGAGATAGTAACAGGGGGACTTGATGAGGAGAGAGAGAGGGAGGGAGAGAGATAGTAACAGGGGGACTTGATGAGGAGAGAGAGAGAGGGAGTGAGAGAGATAGTAACAGAGGGACTTGATGAGGAGAGGGAGGGAGAGAGATAGTAACAGGGGGACTTGATGAGGAGAGACAGAGAGGGAGGGAGAGAGATAGTAACAGAGGGACTTGATGAGGAGAGAGAGAGAGGGAGGGAGAGAGATAGTAACAGGGGGACTTGATGAGGAGAGAGAGAGAGGGAGGGAGAGAGATAGTAACAGGGGACTTGATGAGGACAGAGAGAGGGAGGGAGAGAGATAGTAACAGGGGACTTGATGAGGAGAGGGAGGGAGAGAGATAGTAACAGGGGGACTTGATGAGGAGAGAGAGGGAAGGAGAGAGATAGTAACAGGGGACTTGATGAGGAGAGAGAGAGGGGAGGGAGAGAGATAGTAACAGAGGGACTTGATGAGGAGAGAGAGAGAGGGAGGGAGAGAGATAGTAACAGGGGGACTTGATGAGGAGAGAGAGAGAGGAGGGAGAGAGATAGTAACAGGGGGACTTGATGAGGAGAGAGAGAGGGAGGGAGAGAGATAGTAACAGGGGGACTTGATGAGGAGAGAGAGAGGGAGTGAGAGAGATAGTAACAGAGGGACTTGATGAGGAGAGGGAGGGAGAGAGATAGTAACAGGGGGACTTGATGAGGAGAGACAGAGAGGGAGGGAGAGAGATAGTAACAGAGGGACTTGATGAGGAGAGAGAGAGAGGAGGGAGAGATAGTAACAGGGGACTTGATGAGGAGAGAGAGAGGGAGGGAGAGAGATAGTAACAGGGGACTTGATGAGGAGAGAGAGAGGGGAGGGAGAGAGATAGTAACAGGGGACTTGATGAGGAGAGAGAGAGAGAGGGAGGGAGAGAGATAGTAACAGGGGGACTTGATGAGGAGAGGGAGGGAGAGAGATAGTAACAGGGGGACTTGATGAGGAGAGGGAGGGAGAGAGATAGTAACAGGGGACTTGATGAGGAGAGGGAGGGGAGAGAGATAGTAACAGGGGGACTTGATGAGGAGAGAGAGAGGGAGGGAGAGAGATAGTAACAGGGGGACTTGATGAGGAGAGAGAGAGAGGGAGGGAGAGAGATAGTAACAGAGGGACTTGATGAGGAGAGAGAGAGAGGGAGGGAGAGAGATAGTAACAGGGGGACTTGATGAGGAGAGAGAGAGAGGGAGGGAGAGAGATAGTAACAGGGGGACTTGATGAGGAGAGAGAGAGAGGGAGGGAGAGAGATAGTAACATGGGGACTTGATGAGGAGAGAGAGAGAGGGAGGGAGAGAGATAGTAACAGGGGGACTTGATGAGGAGAGGGAGGGAGAGAGATAGTAACAGGGGGACTTGATGAGGAGAGGGAGGGAGAGAGATAGTAACAGGGGGACTTGATGAGGAGAGGGAGGGAGAGAGATAGTAACAGGGGGACTTGATGAGGAGAGAGAGAGAGGGAGGGAGAGAGATAGTAACAGGGGGACTTGATGAGGAGAGAGAGAGAGGGAGGGAGATAGTAACAGGGGGACTTGATGAGGAGAGAGAGAGAGGGAGGGAGATAGTAACAGGGGGACTTGATGAGGAGAGAGAGGGAGGGAGGGAGGTAGTAACAGGGGGACTTGATGAGGAGAGAGAGAGAGGGAGGGAGGGAGATAGTAACAGGGGGACTTGATGAGTACAGAGAGAGGGGGAGGGAGAGAGATAGTAACAGAGGGACTTGATGAGGAGAGAGAGAGGGGAGGAGAGAGATAGTAACAGGGGGACTTGATGAGGAGAGGGAGGGAGAGAGATAGTAACAGGGGGACTTGATGAGGAGAGGGAGGGAGAGAGATAGTAACAGGGGGACTTGATGAGGAGAGAGAGAGAGAGAGAGGGAGAGAGATAGTAACATGGGGACTTGATGAGCAGAGAGAGAGGGAGGGAGAGAGATAGTAACAGGGGACTTGATGAGGAGAGGGAGGGAGAGAGATAGTAACAGGGGGACTTCATGAGGAGAGAGAGAGGGAGGGAGAGAGATAGTAACAGGGGGACTTGATGAGGAGAGAGAGAGAGGGAGGAGAGAGATAGTAACAGGGGGACTTGATGAGGACAGAGAGAGGGGGAGGGAGGAGATAGTAACATGGGGACTTGATGAGGAGAGAGAGAGGGAGAGAGATAGTAACAGGGGACTTGATGAGGAGAGGAGAGAGAGGGAGGGAGAGAGATAGTAACAGGGGGACTTGATGAGGAGAGAGAGAGGGAGGGAGAGAGATAGTAACAGGGGGACTTGATGAGAAGAGGGAGGGAGAGAGATAGTAACAGGGGGACTTGATGAGGAGAGAGAGAGAGGAGGGAGGAGATAGTAACAGGGGTACTTGATGAGCAGAGAGAGAGGAGGGAGAGAGATAGTAACAGGGGACTTGATGAGGAGAGAGAGAGGGAGGGAGAGAGATAGTAACAGGGGGAGTTGATGAGGAGAGGGAGGGAGAGAGATAGTAACAGGGGACTTGATGAGGAGAGAGAGGAAGGAGAGAGATAGTAACAGGGGACTTGATGAGGAGAGAGAGAGAGGGAGGGAGAGAGATAGTAACAGAGGGACTTGATGAGGAGAGAGAGAGAGGAGGGAGATAGTAACAGAGGGACTTGATGAGGAGAGAGAGAGAGGGAGGGAGAGAGATAGTAACAGGGGGACTTGATGAGGAGAGAGAGAGAGGGGAGGGAGAGAGATAGTAACAGGGGGACTTGATGAGGAGAGAGAGAGAGGGAGGAGAGAGATAGTAACAGAGGGACTTGATGAGGAGAGGGAGGGAGAGAGATAGTAACAGGGGGACTTGATGAGGAGAGAGAGAGAGGGAGGGAGAGAGATAGTAACAGGGGGACTTGATGAGGAGAGGGAGAGAGGGAGGGAGAGAGATAGTAACAGGGGGACTTGATGAGGAGAGACAGAGAGGGAGGGAGAGAGATAGTAACAGAGGGACTTGATGAGGAGAGAGAGAGGGAGGGAGAGATAGTAACAGGGGGACTTGATGAGGAGAGAGAGAGAGGGAGGGAGAGAGATAGTAACAGGGGGACTTGATGAGGAGAGAGAGAGAGAGAGATAGTAACAGGGGGACTTGATGAGGAGAGAGAGAGAGGGAGAGAGATAGTAACAGGGGGACTTGATGAGGAGAGGGAGGGAGAGAGATAGTAACAGGGGGACTTGATGAGGAGAGGGAGGGAGAGAGATAGTAACAGGGGGACTTGATGAGGAGAGGGAGGGAGAGAGATAGTAACAGGGGGACTTGATGAGGAGAGAGAGAGAGGGAGGGAGAGAGATAGTAACAGGGGGACTTGATGAGGAGAGAGAGAGAGGGAGGGAGATAGTAACAGGGGACTTGATGAGGAGAGAGAGAGGGAGGGAGAGATAGTAACAGGGGGACTTGATGAGGAGAGAGAGGGAGGGAGGGAGATAGTAACAGGGGACTTGATGAGGAGAGAGAGAGAGGGAGGGAGATAGATAGTAACAGGGGACTTGATGAGGACAGAGAGAGGGGGAGGGAGAGAGATAGTAACAGGGGACTTGATGAGGAGAGAGAGAGGGGAGGGAGAGAGATAGTAACAGGGGACTTGATGAGGAGAGGGAGGAGAGGAGGGAGATGAGGAGATAGTAACAGGGGACTTGGGGACTGAGAGAGAGAGAGAGGGAGGGAGAGAGATAGTAACAGGGGACTTGATGAGGAGAGGGAGGAGAGAGGGAGAGATAGTAACAGGGGACTTGATGAGGAGAGAGAGAGGGAGGGAGAGAGATAGTAACAGGGGACTTGATGAGGAGAGAGAGAGAGAGGAGAGAGATAGTAACAGGGGACTTGATGAGGAGAGAGAGAGAGGGAGGAGAGAGATAGTAACAGGGGACTTGATGAGGAGAGGGAGGGAGAGGTAACAGGGGGACTTGATGAGAGAGAGAGAGGGAGGGAGAGAGAGAGATAGTAACAGGGGACTTGATGAGGAGAGAGAGAGAGAGGAGGAGATATTAACATGGGGACTTGATGAGAGAGAGAGGGGAGGGAGAGAGATAGTAACAGGGGACTTGATGAGGAGAGGGAGGGAGAGAGATAGTAACAGGGGACTTGATGAGGAGAGAGAGAGAGGAGGGAGGGAGAGATAGTAACAGGGGGACTTGATGAGGAGAGAGAGAGAGGGGGAGAGAGATAGTAACAGGGGGACTTGATGAGGAGAGGGAGGGAGAGAGATAGTAACAGGGGGACTTGATGAGGAGAGAGAGAGAGGGAGGGAGAGAGATAGTAACAGGGGGACTTGATGAGGAGAGGGAGGGAGAGAGATAGTAACAGGGGGACTTGATGAGGAGAGGGGGGGAGAGAGATAGTAACAGGGGGACTTGATGAGGAGAGAGAGAGAGGGAGGGAGAGAGATAGTAACAGGGGGACTTGATGAGGAGAGAGAGAGAGGGGGAGAGAGATAGTAACAGGGGGACTTGATGAGGAGAGGGAGGGAGAGAGATAGTAACAGGGGGACTTGATGAGGAGAGAGAGGGGGAGAGAGATAGTAACAGGGGGACTTGATGAGGAGAGGGAGGGAGAGATAGTAACAGGGGGACTTGATGAGGAGAGAGAGAGAGGGAGGGAGAGAGATAGTAACAGGGGACTTGATGAGGAGAGGGAGGGGAGAGAGATAGTAACAGGGGACTTGATGAGGAGAGAGAGAGGGGGGAGAGATAGTAACAGGGGACTTGATGAGGAGAGGGAGGGAGAGAGATAGTAACAGGGGGACTTGATGAGGAGAGAGAGAGAGGAGGGAGAGAGATAGTAACAGGGGACTTGATGAGGAGGGAGGGAGAGAGATAGTAACAGGGGACTTGATGAGGAGAGAGAGAGGGGGGAGGGAGAGAGATAGTAACAGGGGACTTGATGAGGAGAGGAGAGGGAGGGAGAGAGATAGTAACAGGGGACTTGATGAGGAGAGAGAGAGAGGGAGGGAGAGAGATAGTAACAGGGGGACTTGATGAGGAGAGAGAGGAGGGAGAGAGATAGTAACAGGGGACTTGATGAGGAGAGGGAGGGAGAGAGGAGAGATAGTAACATGGGGACTTGATGAGCAGAGAGAGAGGGAGGGAGAGAGATAGTAACAGGGGGACTTGATGAGGAGAGGGAGGGAGAGAGATAGTAACAGGGGGACTTGATGAGGAGAGAGAGAGAGGGAGGGAGAGAGATAGTAACAGGGGGACTTGATGAGGAGAGAGAGAGAGGGGAGGGAGAGAGATAGTAACAGGGGGACTTGATGAGGAGAGGGAGGGAGAGAGATAGTAACAGGGGGACTTGATGAGGAGAGGGAGGGAGGGAGAGATAGTAACAGGGGGACTTGATGAGGAGAGGGAGGGAGAGAGATAGTAACAGGGGACTTGATGAGGAGAGGGGGAGAGAGATAGTAACAGGGGACTTGATGAGGAGAGAGAGAGAGGGGGAGGGAGAGATAGTAACAGGGGACTTGATGAGGGGGGAGAGAGAGAGGGAGGGAGAGAGATAGTAACAGGGGACTTGATGAGGAGAGAGAGAGGGAGAGAGATAGTAACAGGGGGACTTGATGAGGAGAGAGGGGAGAGAGATAGTAACAGGGGACTTGATGAGGAGAGAGAGAGGGAGGGAGAGATAGTAACAGGGGGACTTGATGAGGAGAGAGAGGGAGAGAGATAGTAACAGGGGACTTGATGAGGAGAGAGAGAGAGGTAGGGAGAGAGATAGTAACAGGGGACTTGATGAGGAGAGAGAGAGAGGAGGGAGAGAGAGAGATAGTAACAGGGGACTTGATGAGGAGAGGGAGGGAGAGAGATAGTAACAGGGGACTTGATGAGGAGAGGGAGGGGGAGAGAGATAGTAACAGGGGACTTGATGAGGAGAGAGAGGGGAGGGAGAGAGATAGTAACAGGGGACTTGATGAGGAGAGGGAGAGAGAGGGGGGACTTGAGAGAGATAGTAACAGGGGGACTTGATGAGGAGAGGGAGGGAGGGAGATAGTAACAGGGGACTTGATGAGGAGAGAGAGAGTAACAGGGGACTTGATGAGAGATAGTAACAGGGGACTTGATGAGGAGAGAGAGAGGAGAGGGAGAGAGATAGTAACAGGGGACTTGATGAGCAGAGAGAGAGGGAGGAGAGAGATAGTAACAGGGACTTGATGAGGAGAGGGAGGAGAGAGATAGTAACAGGGGGACTTGATGAGGAGAGAGAGAGAGGAGAGAGAGATAGTAACAGGGGACTTGATGAGGAGAGAGAGAGAGGGGGGAGAGAGATAGTAACAGGGGGACTTGATGAGGAGAGGGAGGGAGAGAGATAGTAACAGGGGGACTTGATGAGGAGAGAGAGAGGGGGAGGAGAGAGATAGTAACAGGGGACTTGATGAGGAGAGGGAGGGAGAGAGATAGTAACAGGGGACTTGATGAGGAGAGGGGAGGGAGAGAGATAGTAACAGGGGGACTTGAGAGAGAGAGAGGGAGAGAGAGATAGTAACAGGGGACTTGATGAGGAGAGAGAGAGAGGGGGAGAGAGATAGTAACAGGGGGACTTGATGAGGAGAGGGAGGGAGAGAGATAGTAACAGGGGGACTTGATGAGGAGAGGGAGGGAGAGAGATAGTAACAGGGGGACTGGATGAGGAGAGAGAGAGAGGGAGGGAGAGAGATAGTAACAGGGGGACTTGATGAGGAGAGGGAGGGAGAGAGATAGTAACAGGGGGACTTGATGAGGAGAGAGAGAGGGGAGGGAGAGAGATAGTAACAGGGGGACTTGATGAGGAGAGGGAGAGGAGAGAGATAGTAACAGGGGGACTTGATGAGGAGGAGAGAGGGGGAGAGAGATAGTAACAGGGGACTTGATGATGAGGAGAGGAGATAGTAACAGGGGGAGAGAGATAGTAACAGGGGACTTGATGAGGAGAGAGAGAGAGGGAGATAGAGGGGGACTTGATGAGGAGAGATAGAGAGATAGTAACAGGGGACTTGATGAGGAGAGAGAGGGAGAGAGAGATAGTAACAGGGGGACTTGATGAGGAGAGAGGGAGAGAGATAGTAACAGGGGACTTGATGAGGAGAGGGAGGAGGGAGAGAGATAGTAACAGGGGGACTTGATGAGGAGAGGGAGGGGAGAGAGATAGTAACAGGGGACTTGATGAGGAGAGAGAGAGAGAGGAGGGAGAGAGATAGTAACAGGGGGACTTGATGAGGAGAGAGAGGGAGAGAGATAGTAACAGGGGACTTGATGAGGAGAGAGGGAGGAGAGATAGTAACAGGGGACTTGATGAGGAGAGAGAGAGGGAGGGAGAGAGATAGTAACAGGGGGACTTGATGAGGAGAGAGAGAGGGGGGAGAGAGATAGTAACAGGGGGACTTGATGAGGAGAGGAGAGGGAGAGAGATAGTAACAGGGGGACTTGATGAGGAGAGAGAGAGGGGGAGGAGAGAGATAGTAACAGGGGACTTGATGAGGAGAGGGAGGAGAGAGAGAGATAGTAACAGGGGGACTTGATGAGGAGAGAGAGAGGGAGGAGAGAGATAGTAACAGGGGACTTGATGAGGAGAGAGAGGGGAGAGAGATAGTAACAGGGGACTTGATGAGGAGAGGGAGAGGAGAGAGATAGTAACAGGGGGACTTGATGAGGAGAGGGAGAGAGGGAGGGAGAGAGATAGTAACAGGGGGACTTGATGAGGAGAGGAGAGAGGGAGGGAGAGATAGTAACAGGGGGACTTGATGAGGAGAGGGAGGGAGAGAGAGAGTAACAGGGGGACTTGATGAGGAGAGAGAGAGGGAGGGAGAGAGATAGTAATAGGGGGACTTGATGAGGAGAGAGAGAGGGGGAGAGAGATAGTAACAGGGGACTTGATGAGGAGAGAGAGAGGGAGAGAGATAGTAACAGGGGGACTTGATGAGGAGAGAGAGAGGGAGGAGAGAGATAGTAACAGGGGACTTGATGAGAGAGAGGAGGGAGGGAGAGATAGTAACAGGGGACTTGATGAGGAGAGAGGAGAGAGATAGTAACAGGGGACTTGATGAGGAGAGAGAGAGAGGGAGAGAGATAGTAACAGGGGACTTGATGAGGAGAGAGAGAGGAGAGAGATAGTAACAGGGGACTTGATGAGGAGAGAGGAAGGAGAGAGATAGTAACAGGGGACTTGATGAGGAGAGAGAGAGGAGGGAGAGAGATAGCAACAGGGGACTTGATGAGGAGAGAGAGGGAGGGAGAGATAGTAACAGGGGACTTGATGAGGAGAGGGAGGAGAGAGATAGTAACAGGGGACTTGATGAGGAGAGAGAGAGAGGGAGGGAGAGAGATAGTAACAGGGGGACTTGATGAGGAGAGGGAGAGAGGGAGAGATAGTAACAGGGGACTTGATGAGGAGAGGGGGGGAGGAGAGATAGTAACAGGGGGACTTGATGAGGAGAGAGAGAGAGAGAGAGAGGGAGGGAGAGAGATAGTAACAGGGGACTTGATGAGGAGAGAGAGGAGGGAGAGAGATAGTAACAGGGGACTTGATGAGGAGAGAGAGGAGGGAGAGAGATAGTAACAGGGGACTTGATGAGGAGAGAGAGGAGAGAGATAGTAACAGGGGACTTGATGAGGAGAGAGAGAGAGGGGAGAGAGATAGTAACAGGGGACTTGATGAGGAGAGGGAGAGAGGGAGAGAGATAGTAACAGGGGACTTGATGAGGAGAGAGGAGAGGAGAGAGATAGTAACAGGGGGACTTGATGAGGAGAGAGAGAGGGAGGGAGAGAGATAGTAACAGGGGACTTGATGAGGAGAGAGAGAGAGGGAGGGAGAGAGATAACAGGGGACTTGATGAGGAGAGAGAGAGGGAGGGAGAGAGATAGTAACAGGGGACTTGATGAGGAGAGAGAGGGAGGGAGAGAGATAGTAACAGGGGACTTGATGAGGAGAGAGAGAGGGAGGGAGAGAGATAGTAACAGGGGACTTGATGAGGAGAGGAGAGAGGAGAGAGATAGTAACAGGGGACTTGATGAGGAGAGAGGGGGGGAGAGAGATAGTAACAGGGGACTTGATGAGGAGAGAGAGAGAGGGAGGAGAGAGATAGTAACAGGGGACTTGATGAGGAGAGAGAGAGGGAGAGAGATAGTAACAGGGGGACTTGATGAGGAGAGAGGGAGGGAGAGAGATAGTAACAGGGGACTTGATGAGGAGAGAGAGGGAGAGAGATAGCAACAGGGGACTTGATGAGGAGAGAGAGAGAGGAGGGAGAGAGATAGTAACAGGGGACTTGATGAGGAGAGGGAGAGAGGGAGGGAGAGAGATAGTAACAGGGGGACTTGATGAGGAGAGAGGAGAGGAGAGAGATAGTAACAGGGGACTTGATGAGGAGAGAGAGAGAGAGAGATAGTAACAGGGGACTTGATGAGGAGAGAGGAGGAGAGAGATAGTAACAGGGGACTTGATGAGGAGAGAGAGAGGGAGGGAGAGAGATAGTAACAGGGGGACTTGATGAGGAGAGGGAGGGAGAGAGATAGTAACAGGGGACTTGATGAGGAGAGGGAGGGAGAGAGATAGTAACAGGGGACTTGATGAGGAGAGAGAGAGAGGGAGGGAGAGAGATAGTAACAGGGGGACTTGATGAGGAGAGAGAGAGAGAGATAGTAACAGGGGGACTTGATGAGGAGAGGAGGGAGAGAGATAGTAACAGGGGACTTGATGAGGAGAGAGAGAGAGAGATAGTAACAGGGGACTTGATGAGGAGAGGGAGGAGAGAGATAGTAACAGGGGGACTTGATGAGGAGAGGAGAGGAGAGAGATAGTAACAGGGGGACTTGATGAGGAGAGAGAGAGAGGGGGAGAGAGATAGTAACAGGGGACTTGATGAGGAGAGAGAGGGAGGGAGAGAGATAGTAACAGGGGACTTGATGAGGAGAGGGAGGGAGAGAGATAGTAACAGGGGACTTGATGAGGAGAGAGAGAGAGGGAGGGAGAGAGATAGTAACAGGGGACTTGATGAGGAGAGAGAGGAGAGGGAGGGGAGAGAGAGATAGTAACAGGGGACTTGATGAGGAGAGGAGGGAGAGAGATAGTAACAGGGGGACTTGATGAGGAGAGAGAGAGAGGGAGGGAGAGAGATAGTAACAGGGGGACTTGATGAGGAGAGGAGGGAGAGAGATAGTAACAGGGGACTTGATGAGAGAGGGAGGGAGAGAGATAGTAACAGGGGACTTGATGAGGAGAGAGAGAGAGGAGGATAGAACACAGGGGACTTGATGAGGAGAGAGAGAGGGAGAGAGATAGTAACAGGGGGACTTGATGAGGAGAGGGAGGGAGAGAGATAGGGAGGAGAGAGATAGTAACAGGGGACTTGATGATGAGGAGAGGAGGGAGAGAGATAGTAACAGGGGACTTGATGAGGAGAGGGAGGGAGAGAGAGATAGTAACAGGGGACTTGATGAGGAGAGAGAGAGAGGGGAGGGAGAGAGATAGTAACAGGGGGACTTGATGAGGAGAGGAGAGGAGAGAGATAGTAACAGGGGACTTGATGAGGAGAGGGAGGGAGAGAGATAGTAACAGGGGACTTGATGAGGAGAGAGAGAGAGGGAGATAGTAACAGGGGGACTTGATGAGGACAGAGAGGGAGAGATAGTAACAGGGGGACTTGATGAGGAGAGAGAGAGAGGGAGATAGTAACAGGGGGACTTGATGAGGAGAGAGAGAGAGATAGTAACAGGGGACATGATGAGGAGAGAGAGAGAGGGAGGGAGAGAGATAGTAACAGGGGGACTTGATGAGGAGAGAGGGAGAGAGATAGTAACAGGGGGACTTGATGAGGAGAGGGAGAGAGGGAGAGAGATAGTAACAGGGGGACTTGATGAGGAGAGAGAGAGAGGGAGATAGTAACAGGGGGACTTGATGAGGAGAGAGAGAGGAGGGAGGGAGAGAGATAGCAACAGGGGACTTGATGAGGAGAGAGAGGGAGGGAGAGAGATAGTAACAGGGGGACTTGATGAGGAGAGAGGGAGAGAGATAGTAACAGGGGTACTTGATGAGGAGAGAGAGAGAGGGAGGGAGAGAGATAGTAACAGGGGGACTTGATGAGGAGAGGGAGAGAGGGAGAGAGATAGTAACAGGGGGACTTGATGAGGAGAGAGAGGGAGAGAGATAGTAACAGGGGGACTTGATGAGGAGAGAGAGAGAGGGAGGGAGAGAGATAGTAACAGGGGGACTTGATGAGGAGAGAGAGAGAGAGAGATAGTAACAGGGGGACTTGATGAGGAGAGAGAGTGAGGGAGAGAGATAGTAACAGGGGGACTTGATGAGGAGAGAGGGAGAGAGATAGTAACAGGGGTACTTGATGAGGAGGGAGGGAGAGAGATAGTAACAGGGGGACTTGATGAGGAGAGGGAGAGAGGGAGGGAGAGATAGTAACAGGGGACTTGATGAGGAGAGAGAGAGAGGGAGGGAGAGAGATAGTAACAGGGGACTTGATGAGGAGAGAGAGGGAGAGAGATAGTAACAGGGGACTTGATGAGGAGAGAGAGAGGGAGGGAGAGAGATAGTAACAGGGGGACTTGATGAGGAGAGAGGGAGGGAGAGAGATAGTAACAGGGGGACTTGATGAGGAGAGAGAGAGGGAGGGAGAGAGATAGTAACAGGGGGACTTGATGAGGAGAGAGAGGGAGGAGAGAGATAGTAACAGGGGGACTTGATGTGGAGAGAGAGAGGGAGGGAGGGAGAGAGAGAGATAGTAACAGGGGGACTTGATGAGGAGAGAGGGAGAGAGATAGTAACAGGGGGACTTGATGAGGAGAGGGAGAGAGGGAGAGAGATAGTAACAGGGGGACTTGATGAGGAGAGAGAGAGAGAGATAGTAACAGGGGGACTTGATGAGGAGAGAGAGAAGGGAGAGAGATAGTAACAGGGGGACTTGATGAGGAGAGAGAGAGAGGGAGGGAGAGAGATAGCAACAGGGGGACTTGATGAGGAGAGAGAGGGAGGGAGAGAGATAGTAACAGGGGGACTTGATGAGGAGAGAGGGAGAGAGATAGTAACAGGGGTACTTGATGAGGAGAGAGAGAGGGAGGGAGAGAGATAGTAACAGGGGGACTTGATGAGGAGAGGGAGAGAGGGAGAGAGATAGTAACAGGGGACTTGATGAGGAGAGAGCGGGGGAGAGAGATAGTAACAGGGGGACTTGATGAGGAGAGAGAGAGAGAGAGAGAGAGAGGGAGGGAGAGAGATAGTAACAGGGGGACTTGATGAGGAGAGAGAGGGAGGGAGAGAGATAGTAACAGGGGACTTGATGAGGAGAGAGAGGGAGGGAGAGAGATAGTAACAGGGGACTTGATGAGGAGAGAGGAGAGGGAGAGAGATAGTAACAGGGGACTTGATGAGGAGAGAGAGAGGGAGGGGAGAGAGATAGTAACAGGGGACTTGATGAGGAGAGGGAGAGAGGGGGGAGGGAGAGAGATAGTAACAGGGGACTTGATGAGGAGAGAGAGAGGGAGAGAGATAGTAACAGGGGGACTTGATGAGGAGAGGGAGGGAGAGAGATAGTAACAGGGGACTTGATGAGGAGAGGGAGGGAGAGAGATAAACAGGGGACTTGATGAGGAGAGAGAGAGAGGAGGGAGAGAGATAGTAACAGGGGACTTGATGAGGAGAGAGGGAGGGAGAGAGATAGTAACAGGGGACTTGAGGGAGAGAGATAGTAACAGGGGGACTTGATGAGGAGAGAGAGAGAGGGAGGGAGGGAGATAGTAACAGGGGGACTTGATGAGGACAGAGAGAGGGGGAGGGAGAGAGATAGTAACAGAGGGACTTGATGAGGAGAGAGAGAGAGGGAGGGAGAGAGATAGTAACAGGGGGACTTGATGAGGAGAGGGAGGGAGAGAGATAGTAACAGGGGGACTTGATGAGGAGAGAGAGAGAGGGAGGAGAGAGAGATAGTAACAGGGGGACTTGATGAGGAGAGAGAGAGAGAGAGGAGAGAGATAGTAACATGGGGACTTGATGAGCAGAGAGAGAGGGAGGGAGAGAGATAGTAACAGGGGGACTTGATGAGGAGAGGGAGGGAGAGAGATAGTAACAGGGGGACTTGATGAGGAGAGAGAGAGAGGGAGGGAGAGAGATAGTAACAGGGGACTTGATGAGGAGAGAGAGAGGGGGGAGAGAGATAGTAACAGGGGGACTTGATGAGGAGAGGGAGGGAGAGAGATAGTAACAGGGGGACTTGATGAGGAGAGAGATGGGAGAGAGATAGTAACAGGGGACTTGATGAGGAGAGGGAGGGAGAGAGATAGTAACAGGGGACTTGATGAGGAGAGGGAGGGAGAGAGATAGTAACAGGGGGACTTGATGAGGAGAGGGAGAGAGGGGAGAGAGATAGTAACAGGGGGACTTGATGAGGAGAGAGAGAGGGGGGAGAGAGATAGTAACAGGGGACTTGATGAGGAGAGGGAGAGAGAGAGAGAGATAGTAACAGGGGGACTTGATGTAACAGGGGAGAGAGGAGAGGAGGGAGAGAGATAGTAACAGGGGGACTTGATGAGGAGAGAGAGAGGGAGGGAGAGAGATAGTAACAGGGGACTTGATGAGGAGAGAGAGGAGGGAGAGATAGTAACAGGGGACTTGATGAGGAGAGAGAGAGAGGGAGGAGAGAGATAGTAACAGGGGGACTTGATGAGGAGAGAGAGAGGAGGGAGAGAGATAGTAACAGGGGGACTTGATGAGGAGAGGGAGGGAGAGAGAGAGGGGGACTTGATGAGGAGAGAGATAGTAACAGGGGACTTGATGAGGAGAGAGAGAGGGAGGAGAGAGAGATAGTAACAGGGGACTTGATGAGGAGAGGGAGGGAGAGATAGTAACAGGGGACTTGATGAGGAGAGAGGAGGGAGAGAGATAGTAACAGGGGGACTTGATGAGGAGAGAGAGGAGAGGGAGAGAGATAGTAACAGGGGACTTGATGAGGAGAGAGAGAGGGGGGAGAGAGATAGTAACAGGGGACTTGATGAGGAGAGGGAGGGAGAGAGATAGTAACAGGGGACTTGATGAGGAGAGAGAGAGAGGAGGGAGAGAGATAGTAACAGGGGACTTGATGAGGAGAGGGAGGGGAGAGATAGTAACAGGGGACTTGATGAGGAGAGGGAGGGAGAGAGATAGTAACAGGGGACTTGATGAGGAGAGGAGAGGAGGGAGAGATAGTAACAGGGGACTTGATGAGGAGAGAGAGGAGAGGGGAGAGAGATAGTAACAGGGGACTTGATGAGGAGAGAGGAGAGAGAGATAGTAACAGGGGACTTGATGAGGAGAGAGAGAGAGGAGGGAGGAGATAGTAACAGGGGACTTGATGAGGAGAGAGGAGGGAGAGAGATAGTAACAGGGGACTTGATGAGGAGAGGGGAGGGAGAGATAGTAACAGGGGGACTTGATGAGGAGAGAGAGGAGGGAGAGAGATAGTAACAGGGGGACTTGATGAGGAGAGAGAGAGAGGGAGAGATAGTAACAGGGGACTTGATGAGGAGAGAGGAGGAGAGAGATAGTAACAGGGGACTTGATGAGGAGAGAGAGAGAGGGAGGGAGAGAGATAGTAACAGGGGACTTGATGAGGAGAGGGAGGGAGAGAGATAGTAACAGGGGACTTGATGAGGAGAGGGAGAGGGAGAGAGAGAAGTAACAGGGGACTTGATGAGGAGAGAGGGAGGAGAGAGATAGTAACAGGGGACTTGATGAGGAGAGGGAGAGGGAGAGAGATAGTAACAGGGGACTTGATGAGGAGAGAGAGAGAGGGAGAGAGATAGTAACAGGGGACTTGATGAGGAGAGGAGGGGGAGGGAGAGATAGTAACAGGGGGACTTGATGAGGAGAGAGAGAGAGAGATAGCAACAGGGGACCTGATGAGAGAGGAGGGGAGAGAGAGATAGTAACAGGGGGACTTGATGAGGAGAGAGGGAGGAGAGATAGTAACAGGGGACTTGATGAGGAGAGAGAGAGGAGAGAGATAGTAACAGGGGGACTTGATGAGGAGAGAGAGAGAGGGGAGAGAGAGATAGTAACAGGGGACTTGATGAGGAGAGAGAGGGAGGGAGAGAGATAGTAACAGGGGGACTTGATGAGGAGAGGGAGGAGAGAGATAGTAACAGGGGACTTGATGAGGAGAGAGAGAGAGAGGGAGAGAGATAGTAACAGGGGGACTTGATGAGGAGAGGAGAGAGGAGAGAGATAGTAACAGGGGACTTGATGAGGAGAGGAGGGAGGGAGAGAGATAGTAACAGGGGACTTGATGAGGAGAGAGAGAGAGGAGGGAGAGAGATAGTAACAGGGGACTTGATGAGGAGAGAGAGAGAGGGGAGAGAGATAGTAACAGGGGACTTGATGAGGAGAGAGAGAGAGGAGAGAGAGTAACAGGGGACTTGATGAGGAGAGAGGGAGAGAGAGATAGTAACAGGGGACTTGATGAGGAGAGAGAGAGGGAGGGAGAGAGATAGTAACAGGGGGACTTGATGAGGAGAGAGAGAGAGGGAGGAGAGAGATAGTAACAGGGGACTTGATGAGGAGGAGAGAGAGAGGGAGAGAGATAGTAACAGGGGGACTTGATGAGGAGAGGGAGGGGAGGGAGAGATAGTAACAGGGGACTTGATGAGGAGAGGGGGAGAGAGAGGGGACTTGATGAGGAGGAGAGAGAGAGAGAGATAGTAACAGGGGACTTGATGAGGAGAGAGGAGAGGGAGGAGAGAGATAGCAACAGGGACTTGATGAGGAGAGAGGGAGAGATAGTAACAGGGGGACTTGATGAGGAGAGAGAGGGGAGGGAGGGGAGATAGTAACAGGGGACTTGATGAGGACAGAGAGAGGAGAGAGATAGTAACAGGGGGACTTGATGAGGAGAGAGAGAGAGAGGGAGAGAGATAGTAACAGGGGACTTGATGAGGAGAGGGAGGGAGAGAGATAGTAACAGGGGACTTGATGAGGAGAGAGAGAGAGGGAGGGAGAGAGATAGTAACAGGGGACTTGATGAGGAGAGAGGAGGAGGAGAGAGATAGTAACAGGGGACTTGATGAGAGAGAGGGAGGGAGAGAGATAGTAACAGGGGACTTGATGAGGAGAGGGAGGGAGAGAGATAGTAACAGGGGGGACTTGATGAGAGAGAGAGGAGGAGAGAGATAGTAACAGGGGACTTGATGAGGAGAGAGAGGAGGGAGAGAGAAACAGGGGGACAACAGGGGGACTTGATGAGGAGAGAGAGAGGGAGAGAGATAGTAAAAGGGGGACTTGATGAGGAGAGGAACAGGGGGACTTGATGAGGGAGGGAGGGAGAGATAGTAACAGGGGACTTGATGAGGAGAGAGAGAGAGGGAGGGAGAGAGATAGTAACAGGGGACTTGATGAGGAGAGAGAGAGGAGAGAGATAGTAACAGGGGACTTGATGAGGAGAGGGAGAGAGAGATAGGATGAGGAGAGAGAGAGAGGGAGGGAGAGATAGTAACAGGGGGACTTGATGAGAGAGAGGGAGGGAGAGAGATAGTAACAGGGGACTTGATGAGGAGAGGAGGGAGAGAGATAGTAACAGGGGACTTGATGAGGAGAGAGAGGAGGGAGGGAGAGAGATAGTAACAGGGGGACTTGATGAGGAGAGAGAGGGAGGGAGAGAGATAGTAACAGGGGACTTGATGAGGAGAGAGAGGGAGGAGAGAGATAGTAACAGGGGACTTGATGAGGAGAGAGGGGAGGGAGGGAGAGAGATAGTAACAGGGGACTTGATGAGGAGAGAGAGAGGGAGGGAGAGAGATAGTAACAGGGGACTTGATGAGGAGAGAGGGAGAGAGATAGTAACAGGGACTTGATGAGGAGAGAGAAGGGAGAGAGATAGGGGGACTTGATGAGGAGAGAGAGAGAGAGAGAGAGATAGTAACAGGGGGACTTGATGAGGAGAGAGAGAGAGGAGAGAGATAGTAACAGGGGGACTTGATGAGGAGAGGGAGAGAGGGAGGAGAGAGATAGCAACAGGGGACTTGATGAGGAGAGAGAGGGAGGAGAGAGATAGTAACAGGGGGACTTGATGAGGAGAGGAGGGAGAGAGATAGTAACAGGGGACTTGATGAGGAGAGAGAGAGGGGAGGGAGAGAGATAGTAACAGGGGACTTGATGAGGAGAGGGAGAGAGGGAGAGAGATAGTAACAGGGGACTTGATGAGGAGGAGAGAGGGGGAGAGAGATAGTAACAGGGGACTTGATGAGGAGAGAGAGAGAGGGAGAGATAGTAACAGGGGACTTGATGAGGAGAGAGGGAGGGAGAGAGATAGTAACAGGGGACTTGATGAGGAGAGAGAGGGAGGAGAGAGATAGTAACAGGGGGACTTGATGAGGAGAGAGGGAGAGAGATAGTAACAGGGGGAGAGATAGTAACAGGGGACTTGATGAGGAGAGGGGAGAGAGGGGGAGAGAGATAGTAACAGGGGACTTGATGAGGAGAGAGAGAGGAGAGAGATAGAACAGGGGACTTGATGAGGAGAGGGAGGAGAGAGATAGTAACAGGGGACTTGATGAGGAGAGAGAGAGAGAGAGGGAGAGAGATAGTAACAGGGGGACTTGATGAGGAGAGAGAGAGGGAGGGAGAGAGATAGTAACAGGGGACTTGATGAGGAGAGGGAGGGGAGAGAGATAGTAACAGGGGACTTGATGAGGAGAGAGAGAGGGAGGGAGGGGGGAGAGAGATAGTAACAGGGGACTTGATGAGGAGAGAGAGAGAGGGAGGGAGAGAGATAGTAACAGGGGACTTGATGAGGAGAGGAGGGAGAGAGATAGTAACAGGGGACTTGATGAGGAGAGAGAGAGGGAGGGAGAGAGATAGTAACAGGGGACTTGATGAGGAGAGAGAGAGGGAGGGAGAGAGATAGTAACAGGGGACTTGATGAGGAGAGGGAGGGAGAGAGATAGTAACAGGGGGACTTGATGAGGAGAGAGAGAGAGGGAGGGAGAGAGATAGTAACAGGGGGACTTGATGAGGAGAGAGAGAGAGGGGGGAGAGAGATAGTAACAGGGGACTTGATGAGGAGAGGGAGGGAGAGAGATAGTAACAGGGGGACTTGATGAGGAGAGAGAGAGAGATAGAGGAGGGAGAGAGATAGTAACAGGGGACTTGATGAGGAGAGAGAGAGAGGGAGGGAGAGAGATAGTAACAGGGGACTTGAGGGAGAGAGATAGTAACAGGGGGACTTGATGAGGAGAGAGAGAGGGGAGGGAGAGAGATAGTAACAGGGGGACTTGATGAGGAGAGAGGGGACTTGATGAGGAGAGGAGAGGAGAGAGATAGTAACAGGGGGACTTGATGAGGAGAGAGAGAGAGGAGGGAGAGAGATAGTAACAGGGGACTTGATGAGGAGAGAGAGAGAGGAGAGAGATAGTAACAGGGGACTTGATGAGGAGAGAGAGAGAGGGAGGAGAGATAGTAACAGGGGACTTGATGAGGAGAGAGAGAGGAGGGAGGGAGAGAGATAGTAACAGGGGACTTGATGAGGAGAGAGGGAGGGAGAGAGATAGTAACAGGGGGACTTGATGAGGAGAGAGAGAGAGGAGGGAGAGAGATAGTAACAGGGGGACTTGATGAGGAGAGAGAGGGAGGGAGAGAGATAGTAACAGGGGACTTGATGAGGAGAGAGAGAGAGGGAGGGAGAGATAGTAACAGGGGACTTGATGAGGAGAGGAGAGGAGAGAGATAGTAACAGGGGACTTGATGAGGAGAGAGGGGAGAGAGATAGTAACAGGGGACTTGATGAGGAGAGAGAGAGAGGGAGAGAGATAGTAACAGGGGACTTGATGAGGAGAGGGAGAGAGGGAGAGAGATAGTAACAGGGGACTTGATGAGGAGAGAGGGGGAGAGAGATAGTAACAGGGGACTTGATGAGGAGGAGAGGAGGGAGAGAACAGGGGACTTGATGAGAGAGAGATAGTAACAGGGGACTTGATGAGGAGAGAGAGAGAGAGAGAGAGATAGTAACAGGGGACTTGATGAGGAGAGAGAGAGGGGGAGGGAGAGAGATAGTAACAGGGGACTTGATGAGGAGAGAGAGGGAGGGAGAGAGATAGTAACAGGGGACTTGATGAGGAGGGAGAGGAGAGAGTAACAGGGGACTTGATGAGGAGAGATAGTAACAGGGGACTTGATGAGGAGAGGGAGAGAGGGAGGGAGAGAGATAGTAACAGGGGGACTTGATGAGGAGAGAGAGAGAGGAGGGAGAGAGATAGTAACAGGGGACTTGATGAGGACAGAGAGGGAGAGAGGGAGAGAGAACAGGGGACTTGAGGGAGGGAGAGAGATAGTAACAGGGGACTTGATGAGGAGAGAGGGAGGGAGGAGAGAGATAGTAACAGGGGGACTTGATGAGGAGAGAGAGGAGAGGGAGAGAGATAGTAACAGGGGACTTGATGAGGAGAGAGAGAGGGAGGGAGAGAGAGATAGTAACAGGGGGACTTGATGAGGAGAGAGAGGGAGAGATAGTAACAGGGGACTTGATGAGGAGAGAGAGGGGGAACAGTAACAGGGGACTTGATGAGGAGAGAGAGAGGGAGGGAGAGGGAGAGAGAGATAGTAACAGGGGACTTGATGAGGAGAGAGGGAGGGAGAGAGATAGTAACAGGGGACTTGATGAGGAGAGAGAGAGGAGGGAGAGAGATAGTAACAGGGGACTTGATGAGGAGAGAGGGAGGAGAGAGATAGTAACAGGGGACTTGATGAGGAGAGAGAGGGGAGGGAGAGAGATAGTAACAGGGGACTTGATGAGGAGAGAGAGAGAGAGAGAGAGATAGTAACAGGGGACTTGATGAGGAGAGAGAGAGGGAGGGAGAGAGATAGTAACAGGGGACTTGATGAGGAGAGAGGGGGAGGGAGAGAGAGATAGTAACAGGGGACTTGATGAGGAGAGGAGAGAGGGAGGGAGAGAGATAGTAACAGGGGGACTTGATGAGGAGAGAGAGAGAGGGAGGGAGAGAGATAGTAACAGGGGACTTGATGAGGAGAGGAGAGAGGGAGAGAGATAGTAACAGGGGACTTGATGAGGAGAGAGAGAGGGAGGGAGAGAGATAGTAACAGGGGACTTGATGAGGAGAGAGAGGGAGAGATAGTAACAGGGGACTTGATGAGGAGAGGGAGAGAGGGAGAGAGATAGTAACAGGGGACTTGATGAGGAGAGGGAGAGAGGGAGAGAGATAGTAACAGGGGACTTGATGAGGAGAGAGAGGGGGAGAGAGATAGTAACAGGGGACTTGATGAGGAGAGGGAGGGAGAGAGATAGTAACAGGGGACTTGATGAGGAGAGAGAGAGGGAGGGAGAGATAGTAACAGGGGGACTTGATGAGGAGAGAGAGGAGAGAGATAGTAACAGGGGGACTTGATGAGGAGAGGGAGAGAGGGAGGAGATAGTAACAGGGGACTTGATGAGGAGAGGAGAGAGGAGGAGAGAGATAGTAACAGGGGACTTGATGAGGAGAGAGAGAGAGGGAGGGAGAGAGATAGTAACAGGGGACTTGATGAGGAGAGAGAGAGGGAGAGAGATAGTAACAGGGGACTTGATGAGGAGAGGGAGAGAGGGAGGGAGAGATAGTAACAGGGGACTTGATGAGGAGAGAGAGAGGGAGGGAGAGAGATAGTAACAGGGGGACTTGATGAGGAGAGAGGAGGAGAGAGATAGTAACAGGGGGACTTGATGAGGAGAGAGAGGGAGGAGAGAGATAGTAACAGGGGACTTGATGAGGAGAGAGAGAGGGAGGAGAGAGATAGTAACAGGGGACTTGATGAGGAGAGAGAGGGAGAGAGATAGTAACAGGGGACTTGATGAGGAGAGAGGGAGGGAGAGAGATAGTAACAGGGGACTTGATGAGGAGAGAGAGAGAGAGAGATAGTAACAGGGGGACTTGATGAGGAGAGAGAGAGGGAGGGAGAGAGATAGTAACAGGGGACTTGATGAGGAGAGAGAGGGAGGGAGAGAGATAGTAACAGGGGGACTTGATGAGGAGAGAGAGAGAGAGGGGAGAGAGATAGTAACAGGGGACTTGATGAGGAGAGAGAGAGAGGGAGAGAGATAGTAACAGGGGACTTGATGAGGAGAGAGAGGAGGGAGAGATAGTAACAGGGGGACTTGATGAGGAGAGAGGGAGGGAGAGATAGTAACAGGGGACTTGATGAGGAGAGAGAGAGGGGAGGGAGAGAGATAGTAACAGGGGACTTGATGAGGAGAGGAGAGGGAGGGAGAGAGATAGTAACAGGGGACTTGATGAGGAGAGAGAGAGGGAGGGAGGGAGGGAGAGAGATAGTAACAGGGGGACTTGATGAGGAGAGGGAGAGAGGGAGGAGAGAGATAGTAACAGGGGACTTGATGAGGAGAGAGAGAGGAGGGAGAGAGATAGTAACAGGGGACTTGATGAGGACAGAGAGAGAGAGGAGAGAGATAGTAACAGGGGACTTGATGAGGAGAGGAGAGAGGGAGGGAGAGAGATAGTAACAGGGGACTTGATGAGGACAGAGAGGGAGAGATAGTAACAGGGGACTTGATGAGGAGAGAGAGAGGGAGAGAGATAGTAACAGGGGACTTGATGAGGAGAGGAGAGAGGGAGAGAGATAGTAACAGGGGTACTTGATGAGGAGAGAGAGAGAGGGAGGAGATAGTAACAGGGGACTTGATGAGGAGAGGGAGAGAGGGAGAGAGATAGTAACAGGGGACTTGATGAGGAGAGGGAGAGAGGGAGGAGAGAGATAGTAACAGGGGACTTGATGAGGAGAGAGGGAAGGAGAGAGATACTAACAGGGGGACTTGATGAGGAGAGGGAGAGAGGGAGAGATAGTAACAGGGGACTTGATGAGGAGAGGGAGAGAGGGAGGGAGAGAGATAGTAACAGGGGACTTGATGAGGAGAGGGAGAGAGGAGGGAGAGAGATAGTAACAGGGGGACTTGATGAGAGAGAGAGGGAGGGAGGGAGAGAGAGAGATAGTAACAGGGGACTTGATGAGGAGAGGGAGAGGGGAGGGAGAGAGATAGTAACAGGGGACTTGATGAGGAGAGAGAGAGAGGAGGGAGAGAGATAGTAACAGGGGGACTTGATGAGGAGAGAGAGGGAGGAGAGATAGTAACAGGGGACTTGATGAGGAGAGAGAGAGGGAGGAGAGAGATAGTAACAGGGGACTTGATGAGGAGAGAGAGAGAGGAGAGAGATAGTAACAGGGGACTTGATGAGGAGAGAGGGAGGGAGAGAGATAGTAACAGGGGACTTGATGAGGAGAGAGAGAGGGAGGGAGAGAGATAGTAACAGGGGGACTTGATGAGGAGAGAGAGAGAGGGGGGAGAGAGATAGTAACAGGGGACTTGATGAGGAGAGAGAGAGGGGAGGGAGAGAGATAGTAACAGGGGACTTGATGAGGAGAGGAGAGAGGGAGGAGAGAGATAGTAACAGGGGACTTGATGAGGAGAGAGAGAGAGGGAGGAGAGAGATAGTAACAGGGGGACTTGATGAGGAGAGAGAGAGGGAGGGAGATAGTAACAGGGGACTTGATGAGGAGAGAGAGAGGGGGAGAGAGATAGTAACAGGGGACTTGATGAGGAGAGAGGAGGGAGAGGATAGTAACAGGGGACTTGATGAGAGAGTAACAGGGGAGGGAGATAGACTTGATGAGGAGGGAGGGAGGGAGAGAGATAGTAACAGGGGACTTGATGAGGAGAGAGAGGAGGGAGAGAGATAGTAACAGGGGACTTGATGAGGAGAGGAGAGGGAGGGAGGAGATAGTAACAGGGGGACTTGATGAGGAGAGGGAGAGAGGAGAGAGATAGTAACAGGGGACTTGATGAGGAGAGAGAGAGGGGGGAGAGAGATAGTAACAGGGGACTTGATGAGGAGAGAGAGAGGAGGGAGAGAGATAGTAACAGGGGACTTGATGAGGAGAGAGAGAGAGGGAGGGAGAGAGATAGTAACAGGGGACTTGATGAGGAGAGGAGAGAGGAGAGAGAGATAGTAACAGGGGACTTGATGAGGAGAGAGAGAGAGGGAGAGAGATAGTAACAGGGGGACTTGATGAGGAGAGAGAGAGAGGAGGGAGAGATAGTAACAGGGGACTTGATGAGGAGAGGGAGAGAGGGAGAGAGATAGTAACAGGGGACTTGATGAGGAGAGGAGAGAGGGAGGAGATAGTAACAGGGGGACTTGATGAGGAGAGAGAGAGGAAGGAGAGAGATACAACAGGGGACTTGATGAGGAGAGGGAGAGAGGGAGGGAGAGATAGTAACAGGGGGACTTGATGAGGAGAGGGAGAGAGGGAGGGAGAGAGATAGTAACAGGGGACTTGATGAGGAGAGGGAGAGAGGAGGGAGAGAGATAGTAACAGGGGACTTGATGAGGAGAGAGAGGGAGGGAGGGAGAGAGATAGTAACAGGGGACTTGATGAGGAGAGGGAGGAGGGGGAGAGATAGTAACAGGGGACTTGATGAGAGAGAGAGAGGAGGGAGAGAGATAGTAACAGGGGGACTTGATGAGGAGAGAGAGGAGGGAGAGAGATAGTAACAGGGGACTTGATGAGGAGAGAGAGAGGGGAGGGAGAGAGATAGTAACAGGGGACTTGATGAGGAGAGAGAGAGGGAGAGAGATAGTAACAGGGGACTTGATGAGGAGAGGGGAGGGAGAGAGATAGTAACAGGGGACTTGATGAGGAGAGAGGAGGGAGAGAGATAGTAACAGGGGGACTTGATGAGGAGAGAGAGAGGGAGGGAGAGAGATAGTAACAGGGGACTTGATGAGGAGAGAGAGGGAGGGAGAGAGATAGTAACAGGGGGACTTGATGAGGAGAGAGAGGAGGGAGAGATAGTAACAGGGGACTTGATGAGGAGAGAGAGAGAGAGGGATGGAGAGAGATAGTAACAGGGGACTTGATGAGGAGAGAGAGAGAGGGAGGGAGAGAGATAGTAACAGGGGACTTGATGAGGAGAGAGAGGGAGGAGAGAGATAGTAACAGGGGACTTGATGAGGAGAGAGGGGAGGAGAGATAGTAACAGGGGACTTGATGAGGAGAGAGAGGGAGGGAGAGAGATAGTAACAGGGGACTTGATGAGGAGAGAGAGAGAGGGAGGGAGAGATAGTAACAGGGGACTTGATGAGGAGAGAGGAGAGGAGGGAGATAGTAACAGGGGGACTTGATGAGGAGAGAGAGAGGAGGAGAGAGATAGTAACAGGGGACTTGATGAGGAGAGAGAGAGGGAGGGAGAGAGATAGTAACAGGGGGACTTGATGAGGAGAGAGAGAGAGGGAGGGAGAGAGATAGTAACAGGGGACTTGATGAGGAGAGAGAGAGAGGGAGAGAGATAGTAACAGGGGACTTGATGAGGAGAGAGGGAGAGATAGGGGGACTTGATGAGAGAGAGAGAGAGGGAGGGAGATAGTAACAGGGGACTTGATGAGGAGAGAGAGAGGGAGAGAGATAGTAACAGGGACTTGATGAGGAGAGAGAGAGGGAGGGAGATAGTAACAGGGGACTTGATGAGGAGAGGGAGAGAGGGAGAGAGATAGTAACAGGGGACTTGATGAGGAGAGGGAGAGAGGGAGAGAGATAGTAACAGGGGACTTGATGAGGAGAGAGAGGGAAGGAGAGAGATACTAACAGGGGACTTGATGAGGAGAGGGAGAGAGGGAGGGAGATAGTAACAGGGGACTTGATGAGGAGAGGGAGAGAGGAGAGAGAGAGATAGTAACAGGGGACTTGATGAGGAGAGGGAGAGAGGGAGGGAGAGAGATAGTAACAGGGGACTTGATGTGGAGAGGGAGGAGGGAGAGAGAGAGATAGTAACAGGGGAACTTGATGAGGAGAGGGAGGAGGGAGGAGAGAGATAGTAACAGGGGACTTGATGAGGAGAGAGAGAGAGGAAGGGAGAGAGATAGTAACAGGGGGACTTGATGAGGAGAGAGAGAGGGAGGGAGATAGTAACAGGGGGACTTGATGAGGAGAGAGAGGGAGGGAGAGAGATAGTAACAGGGGGACTTGATGAGGAGAGAGAGAGGGAGAGAGATAGTAACAGGGGGACTTGATGAGGAGAGAGGGAGGGAGAGAGATAGTAACAGGGGGACTTGATGAGGAGAGAGGGAGGGAGGGAGAGAGATAGTAACAGGGGGACTTGATGAGGAGAGAGAGAGGGAGGGAGAGAGATAGTAACAGGGGGACTTGATGAGGAGAGAGAGAGGGAGGGAGAGAGATAGTAACAGGGGGACTTGATGAGGAGAGAGAGGGAGGGAGAGAGATAGTAACAGGGGGACTTGATGAGGAGAGAGAGAGAGGGGAGAGAGATAGTAACAGGGGACTTGATGAGGAGAGAGAGAGAGGGAGGGAGAGAGATAGTAACAGGGGACTTGATGAGGAGAGAGAGGGAGGGGAGAGAGATAGTAACAGGGGACTTGATGAGGAGAGAGAGGAGGGAGAGATAGTAACAGGGGACTTGATGAGGAGAGGAGAGAGGGAGGAGAGAGATAGTAACAGGGGACTTGATGAGGAGAGGGAGAGAGGGAGGAGATAGAACAGGGGACTTGATGAGGAGAGGGAGAGAGAGAGAGATAGTAACAGGGGACTTGATGAGGAGAGAGAGGAGGGAGAGATAGGGGGACTTGATGAGGAGAGAGAGAGGAGAGAGATAGTAACAGGGGACTTGATGAGGAGAGGGAGAGGGGAGAGAGAGATAGTAACAGGGGACTTGATGAGGAGAGGGAGAGAGGAGGAGAGAGATAGTAACAGGGGACTTGATGAGGAGAGGAGAGAGGGGAGGAGAGAGATAGTAACAGGGGACTTGATGAGGAGAGAGAGAGAGGGAGGAGAGAGATAGTAACAGGGGAACTTGATGAGGAGAGGGAGAGAGGGAGGGAGAGAGATAGTAACAGGGGACTTGATGAGGAGAGAGAGAGGGGAGAGAGAGAGATAGTAACAGGGGACTTGATGAGGAGAGAGAGAGGGAGAGATAGTAACAGGGGACTTGATGAGGAGAGAGGGAGGGAGAGAGATAGTAACAGGGGACTTGATGAGGAGAGAGAGAGGGAGGGAGAGAGATAGTAACAGGGGACTTGATGAGGAGAGAGAGAGGGAGGGAGAGAGATAGTAACAGGGGACTTGATGAGGAGAGAGGAGGAGGAGAGAGATAGTAACAGGGGACTTGATGAGGAGAGAGAGAGGGAGGAGAGAGATAGTAACAGGGGACTTGATGAGGAGAGAGAGAGAGGGAGGGAGAGATAGTAACAGGGGACTTGATGAGGAGAGAGAGAGGGAGGGAGAGAGATAGTAACAGGGGACTTGATGAGGAGAGAGAGAGAGGGAGGAGAGAGATAGTAACAGGGGACTTGATGAGGAGAGAGAGAGAGGAGGAGAGAGATAGTAACAGGGGACTTGATGAGGAGAGAGGAGAGGAGAGGGAGAGAGATAGTAACAGGGGACTTGATGAGGAGAGAGAGGGAGGAGAGAGATAGTAACAGGGGACTTGATGAGGAGAGGGAGAGAGAGGAGATAGTAACAGGGGGACTTGATGAGGAGAGGGAGAGAGGGAGGGAGAGAGATAGTAACAGGGGACTTGATGAGGAGAGGAGAGAGGGAGGGAGAGAGATAGTAACAGGGGACTTGATGAGAGAGAGAGGGAGGGAGGGAGAGAGATAGTAACAGGGGAACTTGATGAGGAGAGGGAGAGAGGGAGGAGAGAGATAGTAACAGGGGACTTGATGAGGAGAGAGAGAGGGAGGGAGAGAGATAGTAACAGGGGACTTGATGAGGAGAGAGAGAGGGAGGGAGAGAGATAGTAACAGGGGACTTGATGAGGAGAGAGAGAGGGAGGAGAGAGATAGTAACAGGGGACTTGATGAGGACAGAGAGGAGAGAGATAGTAACAGGGGACTTGATGAGGAGAGAGAGAGGGAGAGATAGTAACAGGGGGACTTGATGAGGAGAGGGAGAGAGGGAGAGAGATAGTAACAGGGGGACTTGATGAGGAGAGAGAGAGAGGGAGAGAGATAGTAACAGGGGGACTTGATGAGGAGAGGGAGAGAGGGAGAGAGATAGTAACAGGGGGACTTGATGAGGAGAGGGAGAGAGGGAGAGAGATAGTAACAGGGGGACTTGATGAGGAGAGAGAGGGAAGGAGAGAGATACTAACAGGGGGACTTGATGAGGAGAGGGAGAGAGGGAGGGAGATAGTAACAGGGGGACTTGATGAGGAGAGGAGAGGGGAGGAGAGAGATAGTAACAGGGGACTTGATGAGGAGAGGGAGAGAGGGAGGGAGAGATAGTAACAGGGGACTTGATGAGGAGAGAGGGAGGGAGGGAGAGAGAGAGATAGTAACAGGGGAACTTGATGAGGAGAGGGAGAGAGGGAGGAGAGAGATAGTAACAGGGGACTTGATGAGGAGAGAGAGAGAGGAGGGAGAGAGATAGTAACAGGGGACTTGATGAGGAGAGGGAGAGAGGGAGGGAGAGAGATAGTAACAGGGGAGGGAGGGAGAGAGATAGTAACAGGGGACTTGATGAGGAGAGAGAGAGGGAGGAGAGAGATAGTAACAGGGGACTTGATGAGGAGAGAGAGAGGGAGGGAGAGAGATAGTAACAGGGGGACTTGATGAGGAGAGAGAGAGAGAGGGAGAGAGATAGTAACAGGGGACTTGATGAGGAGAGAGAGAGAGGGAGGGAGAGAGATAGTAACAGGGGACTTGATGAGGAGAGAGAGAGAGGGAGGGAGAGAGATAGTAACAGGGGACTTGATGAGGAGAGAGAGGGAGGGAGAGATAGTAACAGGGGGACTTGATGAGGAGAGAGAGAGAGGGATGGAGAGAGATAGTAACAGGGGACTTGATGAGGAGAGAGGAGAGAGGAGAGAGATAGTAACAGGGGGACTTGATGAGGAGAGAGAGGGAGGGGGAGAGATAGTAACAGGGGACTTGATGAGGAGAGAGGGAGGGAGAGATAGTAACAGGGGACTTGATGAGGAGAGAGAGGGGGAGGAGAGAGATAGTAACAGGGGACTTGATGAGGAGAGAGAGGGAGGGAGAGATAGTAACAGGGGACTTGATGAGGAGAGAGAGGGAGGGAGGGGGAGGGAGAGAGATAGTAACAGGGGACTTGATGAGGAGAGGGAGAGAGGGAGGAGAGAGATAGTAACAGGGGGACTTGATGAGGAGAGAGAGAGGGAGGGAGAGAGATAGTAACAGGGGACTTGATGAGGAGAGAGAGAGAGAGGAGAGAGATAGTAACAGGGGGACTTGATGAGGAGAGAGAGAGGAGGGAGGGAGAGAGATAGTAACAGGGGACTTGATGAGGACAGAGAGGGAGAGATAGTAACAGGGGACTTGATGAGGAGAGAGAGAGGGGAGAGATAGTAACAGGGGACTTGATGAGGAGAGGGAGAGAGGGGAGAGAGATAGTAACAGGGGACTTGATGAGGAGAGGAGAGGGAGGGAGATAGTAACAGGGGACTTGATGAGGAGAGGGAGAGGGAGAGAGATAGTAACAGGGGACTTGATGAGGAGAGGGAGAGAGGGAGGAGATAGTAACAGGGGACTTGATGAGGAGAGAGAGGGAAGGAGAGAGATACTAACAGGGGGACTTGATGAGGAGAGGGAGAGAGGGAGGGAGATAGTAACAGGGGACTTGATGAGGAGGGGAGAGAGGGAGGAGGGACTTGATGAGGAGAGGGAGAGAGGGAGGGAGAGAGATAGTAACAGGGGGACTTGATGAGGAGAGGGAGGAGGGAGGGAGAGAGAGATAGTAACAGGGGACTTGATGAGGAGAGGGAGAGAGGGAGGGAGAGAGATAGTAACAGGGGACTTGATGAGGAGAGAGGGGAGGGAGAGAGATAGTAACAGGGGACTTGATGAGGAGAGAGAGAGGGAGAGAGATAGTAACAGGGGACTTGATGAGGAGAGAGGAGAGGGAGAGAGATAGTAACAGGGGACTTGATGAGGAGAGAGGAGAGGAGAGAGAGATAGTAACAGGGGGACTTGATGAGGAGAGAGAGGGAGGGAGGATAGTAACAGGGGACTTGATGGAGGGAGAGAGGGAGGGAGAGAGATAGTAACAGGGGACTTGATGAGGAGAGAGAGAGAGGGAGGGAGAGAGATAGTAACAGGGGACTTGATGAGGAGAGAGAGAGAGAGGAGAGAGATAGAACAGGGGGACTTGATGAGGAGAGAGAGAGAGGAGGGAGAGAGATAGTAACAGGGGGGACTTGATGAGGAGAGAGAGAGGGATGGAGAGAGATAGTAACAGGGGACTTGATGAGGAGAGAGAGAGAGGGAGAGAGAGATAGTAACAGGGGACTTGATGAGGAGAGAGAGAGGGAGAGAGATAGTAACAGGGGGACTTGATGAGGAGAGAGGGAGGGAGAGATAGTAACAGGGGACTTGATGAGGAGAGAGAGAGAGGGAGGGAGATAGTAACAGGGGACTTGATGAGGAGAGGGAGAGAGGGAGGAGAGAGATAGTAACAGGGGACTTGATGAGGAGAGGGAGAGAGGGAGGGAGAGAGATAGTAACAGGGGACTTGATGAGGAGAGAGAGGGGAGGGAGAGAGATAGTAACAGGGGACTTGATGAGGAGAGGGAGAGAGGGAGGAGAGAGATAGTAACAGGGGGACTTGATGAGGAGAGAGAGAGGGAGGGAGAGAGATAGTAACAGGGGACTTGATGAGAGAGGAGATGAGAGAGAGAGAGAGAGATAGTAACAGGGGACTTGATGAGGAGAGAGAGAGAGGGAGGGAGAGAGAACAGGGGGACTTGATAGTAAGAGGGGACTAGTAACAGGGGACTGATGAGAGAGAGAGAGGGAGGGGGAGAGATAGTAACAGGGGGACTTGATGAGGAGAGAGGAGAGAGGAGAGAGATAGCAACAGGGGACTTGATGAGGAGAGAGAGGGAGAGAGATAGTAACAGGGGGACTTGATGAGGAGAGGGAGAGAGGGAGAGAGATAGTAACAGGGGACTTGATGAGGAGAGGGAGAGAGGGAGAGAGATAGTAACAGGGGGACTTGATGAGGAGAGAGAGGGAGGAGAGAGATACTAACAGGGGGACTTGATGAGGAGAGGGAGAGAGGGAGGGAGATAGTAACAGGGGACTTGATGAGGAGAGGAGAGAGGGGAGGAGAGAGATAGTAACAGGGGGACTTGATGAGGAGAGGGAGAGAGGGAGGAGAGATAGTAACAGGGGACTTGATGAGAGAGAGAGGGAGGGAGGGAGAGAGAGTAACAGGGGAACTTGATGAGGAGAGGAGAGAGGGAGGGAGAGAGATAGTAACAGGGGACTTGATGAGGAGAGAGAGAGGGGAGGGAGAGAGATAGTAACAGGGGACTTGATGAGGAGAGAGAGAGGGAGAGAGATAGTAACAGGGGACTTGATGAGGAGAGAGAGAGGGAGAGAGATAGTAACAGGGGACTTGATGAGGAGAGGAGGGGGGGAGAGAGATAGTAACAGGGGACTTGATGAGGAGAGAGAGGGAGGGAGAGAGATAGTAACAGGGGACTTGATGAGGAGAGAGAGAGGGAGGAGAGAGATAGCAACAGGGGACTTGATGAGGAGAGAGAGAGGGAGGGAGAGAGATAGTAACAGGGGACTTGATGAGGAGAGAGAGAGAGGGAGAGAGATAGTAACAGGGGGACTTGATGAGGAGAGAGAGAGAGAGGGAGGGAGAGAGATAGCAACATAGTAACAGGGGGGGACTTGATGAGGAGAGAGAGAGGGAGGGAACAGGGGACTTGATGAGGAGAGGGAGAGAGGGAGAGAGATAGTAACAGGGGGACTTGATGAGGAGAGAGAGAGAGGGAGGGAGATAGTAACAGGGGGACTTGATGAGGAGAGGGAGAGAGGGAGAGAGATAGTAACAGGGGACTTGATGAGGAGAGGGAGAGAGGGAGAGAGATAGTAACAGGGGACTTGATGAGGAGAGGGAGAGAGGGAGGGAGAGAGATAGTAACAGGGGACTTGATGAGGAGAGGGAGAGAGGGAGAGAGATAGTAACAGGGGACTTGATGAGAGAGAGGGAGGGAGGGAGAGAGATAGTAACAGGGGAACTTGATGAGGAGAGGGAGAGAGGGAGGAGAGAGATAGTAACAGGGGACTTGATGAGGAGAGAGAGAGAGGAGGGAGAGAGATAGTAACAGGGGACTTGATGAGGAGAGAGAGAGAGAGGAGAGAGATAGTAACAGGGGACTTGATGAGGAGAGAGGAGAGGAGGAGAGAGATAGAACAGGGGACTTGAGAGGACAGAGAGGGAGAGATAGTAACAGGGGGACTTGATGAGGAGAGAGAGAGAGGGAGAGAGATAGTAACAGGGGGACTTGATGAGGAGAGGGAGAGGAGAGAGAGATAGTAACAGGGGACTTGATGAGGAGAGAGAGAGAGGGAGGAGATAGTAACAGGGGACTTGATGAGGAGAGGGAGAGAGGGAGAGAGATAGTAACAGGGGACTTGATGATGAGGAGAGGGAGAGAGATAGTAACAGGGGACTTGATGAGGAGAGAGGGAGGAGAGAGATACTAACAGGGGACTTGATGAGGAGAGGGAGAGAGGGAGGGAGATAGTAACAGGGGACTTGATGAGGAGAGGGAGAGAGGGAGGGAGAGAGATAGTAACAGGGGACTTGATGAGGAGAGGGAGAGAGGAGGAGAGATAGTAACAGGGGACTTGATGTGGAGAGAGAGAGGGAGGGAGGGAGAGAGAGATAGTAACAGGGGAACTTGATGAGGAGAGGAGAGGGGAGGGAGAGAGATAGTAACAGGGGACTTGATGAGGAGAGAGGGAGGGAGAGAGATAGTAACAGGGGACTTGATGAGGAGAGAGGAGGGAGGAGATAGTAACAGGGGACTTGATGAGGAGAGAGAGAGAGGAGAGGGAGAGAGATAGTAACAGGGGACTTGATGAGGAGAGAGGAGGGAGAGAGAGATAGTAACAGGGGACTTGATGAGGAGGAGAGGGAGAGAGATAGTAACAGGGGACTTGATGAGGAGAGAGAGGGGAGGAGAGAGATAGTAACAGGGGACTTGATGAGTAACAGGGGACTTGATGAGGAGAGAGGGAGGGAGAGAGATAGTAACAGGGGACTTGATGAGGAGAGAGAGAGAGGGAGGAGAGAGATAGTAACAGGGGACTTGATGAGGAGAGAGAGGGAGGGAGAGAGATAGTAACAGGGGACTTGATGAGGAGAGAGAGGAGGGGGAGAGATAGTAACAGGGGACTTGATGAGGAGAGAGGAGGGAGAGATAGTAACAGGGGGACTTGATGAGGAGAGAGAGGGGAGGGAGAGAGATAGTAACAGGGGACTTGATGAGGAGAGAGGAGAGAGGAGAGAGATAGTAACAGGGGACTTGATGAGGAGAGGAGGGAGGGAGGGAGGGAGAGAGATAGTAACAGGGGACTTGATGAGGAGAGGGAGAGGGGAGGAGAGAGATAGTAACAGGGGACTTGATGAGGAGAGAGAGAGGGGAGGGAGAGAGATAGTAACAGGGGACTTGATGAGGAGAGAGAGAGAGGGGGAGAGATAGTAACAGGGGACTTGATGAGGAGAGAGAGAGGGAGGGAGAGAGATAGTAACAGGGGGACTTGATGAGGAGAGAGAGGAGGGAGAGATAGTAACAGGGGGACTTGATGAGGAGAGAGAGGGAGGGGAGGGAGAGATAGTAACAGGGGACTTGATGAGGAGAGGGAGAGGGGAGAGAGAGATAGTAACAGGGGACTTGATGAGGAGAGAGAGAGGGGAGAGATAGTAACAGGGGACTTGATGAGGAGAGGGAGAGAGGGAGGAGAGAGATAGTAACAGGGGACTTGATGAGGAGAGGGAGAGAGAGGGAGAGAGATAGTAACAGGGGACTTGATGAGGAGAGAGAGGGAAGGAGAGAGATACTAACAGGGGGACTTGATGAGGAGAGGGAGAGAGGGAGGGAGATAGTAACAGGGGACTTGATGAGGAGAGGGAGAGAGGAGGGAGAGAGATAGTAACAGGGGGACTTGATGAGGAGAGGGAGAGAGGGAGGGAGAGAGATAGTAACAGGGGACTTGATGAGAGAGAGAGAGGAGGGAGGGAGAGAGAGATAGTAACAGGGGAACTTGATGAGGAGAGGGAGAGAGGGAGGAGAGAGATAGTAACAGGGGACTTGATGTGGAGAGAGAGAGGGAGGAGAGAGATAGTAACAGGGGGACTTGATGAGGAGAGAGAGAGGGAGAGAGATAGTAACAGGGGACTTGATGAGGAGGAGAGGGAGGGAGGATAGGGGACTTGATGAGGAGAGAGAGAGTAAACAGGGGGACTTGAGGGGACTAGTAACAGACTGATGAGGAGAGGAGAGAGGGAGGGAGAGAGATAGTAACAGGGGACTTGATGAGGAGAGAGAGGGAGGGAGAGAGATAGTAACAGGGGACTTGATGAGGAGAGAGAGAGAGGGAGGAGAGAGATAGTAACAGGGGACTTGATGAGGAGAGAGAGAGAGGGAGGGAGAGAGATAGTAACAGGGGACTTGATGAGGAGAGAGAGAGAGGGAGGAGAGAGATAGTAACAGGGGACTTGATGAGGAGAGAGAGAGGGGAGGGAGAGAGATAGTAACAGGGGACTTGATGAGGAGAGAGGGAGGGGGAGAGATAGTAACAGGGGACTTGATGAGGAGAGAGAGAGGAGAGAGAGATAGTAACAGGGGGACTTGATGAGGAGAGGGAGGGAGAGAGATAGTAACAGGGGGACTTGATGAGGAGAGAGAGAGGAGGGAGAGAGATAGTAACAGGGGACTTGATGAGGAGAGAGAGAGGGAGGGAGAGAGATAGTAACAGGGGGACTTGATGAGGAGAGGAGAGAGGGAGGAGAGAGATAGCAACAGGGGACTTGATGAGGAGAGAGAGGAGAGGAGAGAGATAGTAACAGGGGACTTGATGAGGAGAGGGAGAGAGGGAGGGAGAGAGATAGTAACAGGGGACTTGATGAGGAGAGAGAGAGGGAGGGAGAGAGATAGTAACAGGGGACTTGATGAGGAGAGAGAGAGGGGAGGGAGATAGTAACAGGGGACTTGATGAGGAGAGAGAGAGGGAGAGATAGTAACAGGGGACTTGATGAGGAGAGAGAGAGGGAGAGAGATAGTAACAGGGGACTTGATGAGGAGAGAGAGAGGGAGAGAGAGATAGTAACAGGGGACTTGATGAGAGAGAGGAGGGAGAGATAGTAACAGGGGACTTGATGAGGAGAGAGGAGGAGGGAGAGAGATAGTAACAGGGGACTTGATGAGGAGAGAGAGGGAGGGAGAGAGATAGTAACAGGGGACTTGATGAGGAGAGAGAGAGGGAGGAGAGAGATAGTAACAGGGGACTTGATGAGGAGAGGGAGAGGGAGGGAGAGAGATAGTAACAGGGGACTTGATGAGGAGAGAGAGGAGGGAGGAGAGATAGTAACAGGGGACTTGATGAGGAGAGAGAGAGAGGGAGGGAGAGAGATAGTAACAGGGGACTTGATGAGGAGAGAGGGAGAGGGAGAGAGATAGTAACAGGGGACTTGATGAGGAGAGAGAGGAGGGAGAGATAGAGATAACAGGGGACTTGATGAGGAGAGAGAGAGGGAGGGAGAGAGATAGTAACAGGGGACTTGATGAGGAGAGAGAGAGAGGGGAGGAGAGAGATAGTAACAGGGGACTTGATGAGGAGAGAGAGAGGGAGGGAGAGAGAGAGATAGTAACAGGGGACTTGATGAGGAGAGGAGAGAGGGAGGGAGAGAGATAGTAACAGGGGACTTGATGAGGAGAGAGAGAGGGAGGGAGAGAGATAGTAACAGGGGACTTGATGAGGAGAGAGAGAGAGAGGGAGAGAGATAGTAACAGGGGACTTGATGAGGAGAGAGAGAGGGAGAGAGAGATAGTAACAGGGGACTTGATGAGGAGAGAGAGGGAGGGAACAGGGGACTTGATGAGGAGAGTAACAGGGGGAGAGATAGAACAGGGGACTTGATGAGGAGAGAGAGGAGGAGAGAGATAGTAACAGGGGACTTGATGAGGAGAGAGAGAGAGGGAGGAGATAGTAACAGGGGACTTGATGAGGAGAGAGAGAGGGAGAGAGATAGTAACAGGGGACTTGATGAGGAGAGAGAGAGAGGGAGGGAGAGAGATAGTAACAGGGGGACTTGATGAGGAGAGAGAGGGAAGGAGAGAGATAGTAACAGGGGGACTTGATGAGGAGAGGGAGAGAGGGAGGGAGATAGTAACAGGGGGACTTGATGAGGAGAGGGAGAGGGAGGGAGAGAGATAGTAACAGGGGGACTTGATGAGGAGAGGGAGAGAGGGAGGGAGAGAGATAGTAACAGGGGACTTGATGAGGAGAGAGGGAGAGGGAGAGAGAGAGATAGTAACAGGGGACTTGATGAGGAGAGGGAGAGAGGGAGGGAGAGAGATAGTAACAGGGGACTTGATGAGGAGAGAGAGAGAGGGAGGAGAGAGATAGTAACAGGGGGACTTGATGAGGAGAGAGGGAGAGAGGGAGAGAGATAGTAACAGGGGACTTGATGAGGAGAGAGGGAGGAGGGAGAGATAGTAACAGGGGACTTGATGAGGAGAGAGAGAGGGAGGGAGAGAGATAGTAACAGGGGACTTGATGAGGAGAGAGAGAGAGGAGAGAGAGATAGCAACAGGGGACTTGATGAGGAGAGAGAGGGGAGGAGAGAGATAGTAACAGGGGACTTGATGAGGAGAGAGAGAGAGGGAGGGAGAGAGATAGTAACAGGGGACTTGATGAGGAGAGAGAGAGAGGGAGGGAGAGAGATAGTAACAGGGGACTTGATGAGGAGAGAGAGGAGGGGGAGAGAGATAGTAACAGGGGACTTGATGAGGAGAGAGGGAGGAGAGATAGTAACAGGGGACTTGATGAGGAGAGAGAGAGGAGGAGAGAGATAGTAACAGGGGACTTGATGAGGAGAGAGAGAGAGGAGGAGAGAGATAGTAACAGGGGACTTGATGAGGAGAGAGAGGAGGGAGGGAGGAGAGAGATAGTAACAGGGGACTTGATGAGGAGGGAGAGAGAGGAGGGAGAGAGATAGTAACAGGGGACTTGATGAGGAGAGAGAGAGAGGGAGGAGAGAGATAGTAACAGGGGGACTTGATGAGGAGAGAGAGAGAGGGAGAGAGATAGTAACAGGGGACTTGATGAGGAGAGAGAGAGGGGAGGGAGAGAGATAGTAACAGGGGACTTGATGAGGACAGAGAGGAGAGATAGGGGGACTTGATGAGGAGAGAGAGAGAGGAGGGAGATAGTAACAGGGGACTTGATGAGGAGAGGGAGAGGGAGAGAGATAGTAACAGGGGACTTGATGAGGAGAGAGAGAGGGGAGGAGAGATAGTAACAGGGGACTTGATGAGGAGAGAGAGGGAAGGAGAGAGATAGTAACAGGGGACTTGATGAGGAGAGGGAGAGAGGGAGGAGATAGTAACAGGGGACTTGATGAGGAGAGGGAGAGGGGAGGAGAGAGATAGTAACAGGGGACTTGATGAGGAGAGGGAGAGAGGGAGGGAGAGAGATAGTAACAGGGGACTTGATGAGGAGAGAGAGAGAGGGAGGGAGAGAGAGAGATAGTAACAGGGGAACTTGATGAGGAGAGGGAGAGAGGGAGGAGAGAGATAGTAACAGGGGACTTGATGAGGAGAGAGAGAGAGGGAGAGAGATAGTAACAGGGGACTTGATGAGGAGAGAGGGAGAGAGATAGTAACAGGGGGACTTGATGAGGAGAGAGGGAGGGAGAGAGATAGTAACAGGGGACTTGATGAGGAGAGAGAGAGGGAGGAGAGTAACAGGGGACTTGATGAGATAGTAACAGGGGACTTGATGAGGAGAGAGAGAGAGGGAGGGAGAGATAGTAACAGGGGACTTGATGAGGAGAGAGAGAGGGAGGGAGAGAGATAGTAACAGGGGACTTGATGAGGAGAGAGAGAGAGAGGGATGGAGAGAGATAGTAACAGGGGACTTGATGAGGAGAGGGAGAGAGGGAGGGAGAGAGATAGTAACAGGGGGACTTGATGAGGAGAGAGAGGGGGGGAGAGATAGTAACAGGGGGACTTGATGAGGAGAGAGGGAGGGAGAGATAGTAACAGGGGGACTTGATGAGGAGAGAGAGAGGGAGGGAGAGAGATAGTAACAGGGGGACTTGATGAGGAGAGAGAGAGGGAGGAGAGAGATAGTAACAGGGGACTTGATGAGGAGAGAGAGGGAGAGAGATAGTAACAGGGGACTTGATGAGGAGAGAGGGAGGGAGAGAGATAGTAACAGGGGACTTGATGAGGAGAGAGAGGGGGAGGGAGAGAGATAGTAACAGGGGGACTTGATGAGGAGAGAGAGAGAGAGAGGGAGAGAGATAGTAACAGGGGACTTGATGAGGAGAGAGAGAGAGGGAGGGAGAGAGATAGTAACAGAGGGACTTGATGAGGAGAGAGAGAGAGAGAGGGATGGAGAGATAGTAACAGGGGACTTGATGAGGAGAGAGAGGAGGAGGGAGAGATAGTAACAGGGGACTTGATGAGGAGAGAGAGGAGGGAGAGATAGTAACAGGGGACTTGATGAGGAGAGGGAGAGAGGGAGAGAGATAGTAACAGGGGTACTTGATGAGGAGAGAGAGAGAGGGAGGAGATAGTAACAGGGGACTTGATGAGGAGAGGGAGAGAGGGAGAGAGATAGTAACAGGGGACTTGATGAGGAGAGGGAGAGAGGGAGAGAGATAGTAACAGGGGGACTTGATGAGGAGAGAGAGGGAGGGAGAGAGATAGTAACAGGGGGACTTGATGAGGAGAGGGAGAGAGGGAGGGAGATAGTAACAGGGGACTTGATGAGGAGAGGGAGAGAGGGAGGGAGAGAGATAGTAACAGGGGACTTGATGAGGAGAGGGAGAGAGGGAGGAGAGAGATAGTAACAGGGGACTTGATGAGGAGAGAGAGGAGGGAGGGAGAGAGAGAGATAGTAACAGGGGAACTTGATGAGGAGAGGGAGAGAGGGAGGGAGAGAGATAGTAACAGGGGGACTTGATGAGAGAGAGAGAGGGAGGGAGAGAGATAGTAACAGGGGACTTGATGAGGAGAGAGGAGGGAGAGAGATAGTAACAGGGGGACTTGATGAGGAGAGAGGGAGGAGAGAGATAGTAACAGGGGACTTGATGAGGAGAGAGAGGGAGGAGAGAGATAGTAACAGGGGACTTGATGAGGAGAGAGAGAGAGGGAGGGAGAGAGATAGTAACAGGGGACTTGATGAGGAGAGAGAGAGAGGGAGGGAGAGAGATAGTAACAGAGGGACTTGATGAGGAGAGAGAGGAGGGGATGGAGAGAGATAGTAACAGGGGACTTGATGAGGAGAGAGAGAGAGGGAGGGAGAGAGATAGTAACAGGGGACTTGATGAGGAGAGAGAGGGAGGGGAGAGATAGTAACAGGGGACTTGATGAGGAGAGAGGGAGGAGAGATAGTAACAGGGGGACTTGATGAGGAGAGAGAGAGAGGGAGGGAGAGATAGTAACAGGGGACTTGATGAGGAGAGAGAGAGGGAGGGAGAGAGATAGTAACAGGGGACTTGATGAGGAGAGAGAGGGAGGGAGGGAGGAGGAGAGAGATAGTAACAGGGGACTTGATGAGGAGAGGGAGAGAGGGAGGGAGAGAGATAGTAACAGGGGACTTGATGAGGAGAGAGAGAGAGGGAGGGAGAGAGATAGTAACAGGGGACTTGATGAGGACAGAGAGAGAGGGAGAGAGATAGTAACAGGGGGACTTGATGAGGAGAGAGAGAGGGGAGGGAGAGAGATAGTAACAGGGGGACTTGATGAGGACAGAGAGGGAGAGATAGTAACAGGGGACTTGATGAGGAGAGAGAGGAGGGAGGGAGATAGTAACAGGGGACTTGATGAGGAGAGGGAGAGAGGGAGAGAGATAGTAACAGGGGTACTTGATGAGGAGAGAGAGAGAGGGAGATAGTAACAGGGGACTTGATGAGGAGAGAGAGGGAAGGAGAGAGATACTAACAGGGGACTTGATGAGGAGAGGGAGAGGGGAGGGAGATAGTAACAGGGGACTTGATGAGGAGAGGGAGAGAGGGAGGGAGAGAGATAGTAACAGGGGGACTTGATGAGGAGAGGGAGAGAGGGAGGGAGAGAGATAGTAACAGGGGGACTTGATGTGGAGAGAGAGAGGGAGGGAGGGAGAGAGAGAGATAGTAACAGGGGAACTTGATGAGGAGAGGGAGAGAGGGAGGGAGAGAGATAGTAACAGGGGACTTGATGTGGCGAGAGAGAGAGGGAGGGAGAGAGATAGTAACAGGGGGACTTGATGAGGAGAGAGAGAGGGAGAGAGATAGTAACAGGGGACTTGATGAGGAGAGAGGGAGGGAGAGAGATAGTAACAGGGGACTTGATGAGGAGAGAGGGAGGAGAGAGATAGTAACAGGGGACTTGATGAGGAGAGAGAGGGAGGGAGGGAGAGATAGTAACAGGGGACTTGATGAGGAGAGAGAGAGAGGGAGGGAGAGAGATAGTAACAGGGGACTTGATGAGGAGAGAGAGAGAGGGAGGGAGAGAGATAGTAACAGAGGGACTTGATGAGGAGAGAGAGAGAGAGGGATGAGAGAGAGATAGTAACAGGGGGACTTGATGAGGAGAGAGAGAGAGGGAGAGAGATAGTAACGGGGGACTTGATGAGGAGAGAGAGGGAGGGGGAGAGATAGTAACAGGGGACTTGATGAGGAGAGGGAGGGAGAGAGATAGTAACAGGGGACTTGATGAGGAGAGAGAGAGGGAGGGAGAGAGATAGTAACAGGGGGACTTGATGAGGAGAGGGAGAGAGGGAGGGAGAGAGATAGTAACAGGGGGACTTGATGAGGAGAGAGAGAGGGAGAGAGATAGTAACAGGGGGACTTGATGAGGAGAGAGGGAGGGAGAGAGATAGTAACAGGGGACTTGATGAGGAGAGAGAGAGGGAGGGAGAGAGATAGTAACAGGGGACTTGATGAGGAGAGAGAGAGAGGGAGGGAGAGAGATAGTAACAGGGGGACTTGATGAGGAGAGAGAGAGAGGGAGAGAGAGAGATAGTAACAGAGGGACTTGATGAGGAGAGAGAGAGAGGGGATGGAGAGAGATAGTAACAGGGGACTTGATGAGGAGAGAGAGAGAGGGGAGAGATAGTAACAGGGGACTTGATGAGGAGAGGAGGGAGGGAGAGAGATAGTAACAGGGGGACTTGATGAGGAGAGAGAGAGGGAGGGAGAGAGATAGTAACAGGGGACTTGATGAGGAGAGGGAGAGAGGGAGGAGAGAGATAGTAACAGGGGACTTGATGAGGAGAGAGAGGAGGGAGAGAGATAGTAACAGGGGACTTGATGAGGAGAGAGAGAGGGAGAGAGATAGTAACAGGGGACTTGATGAGGAGAGAGAGAGGGGAGGGAGAGAGATAGTAACAGGGGACTTGATGAGGAGAGAGAGAGAGGGAGGGAGAGAGATAGTAACAGGGGGACTTGATGAGGAGAGAGAGAGAGGGAGGGAGAGAGATAGTAACAGGGGACTTGATGAGGAGAGAGAGAGAGAGGGATGAGATAGTAACAGGGGACTTGATGAGGAGAGAGAGAGGGAGGAGAGAGATAGTAACAGGGGACTTGATGAGGAGAGAGAGGAGGGGGAGAGAGATAGTAACAGGGGACTTGATGAGGAGAGAGGGAGGGAGAGATAGTAACAGGGGACTTGATGAGGAGAGAGAGAGAGGGAGGGAGAGAGATAGTAACAGGGGACTTGATGAGGAGAGAGAGAGAGGGAGGGAGAGATAGTAACAGGGGACTTGATGAGGAGAGAGAGAGAGAGGGGATGGAGAGAGATAGTAACAGGGGACTTGATGAGGAGAGAGAGAGAGGGAGGGAGAGAGATAGTAACAGGGGACTTGATGAGGAGAGAGGGGAGGGGGAGAGATAGTAACAGGGGACTTGATGAGGAGAGAGGGAGGGAGAGATAGTAACAGGGGGACTTGATGAGGAGAGAGAGAGAGGGAGGGAGAGAGATAGTAACAGGGGACTTGATGAGGAGAGAGAGAGGGAGGAGAGAGATAGTAACAGGGGGACTTGATGAGGAGAGAGGGAGGGAGGGAGGGAGGGAGAGAGAGATAGTAACAGGGGGACTTGATGAGGAGAGGGAGAGAGGGAGGGAGAGAGATAGTAACAGGGGGACTTGATGAGGAGAGAGAGAGAGGGAGGGAGAGAGATAGTAACAGGGGGACTTGATGAGGACAGAGAGAGAGAGGGAGAGAGATAGTAACAGGGGGACTTGATGAGGAGAGAGAGAGGGAGGGAGAGAGATAGTAACAGGGGACTTGATGAGGACAGAGAGGGAGAGATAGTAACAGGGGACTTGATGAGGAGAGAGAGAGAGAGGGAGGGAGATAGTAACAGGGGGACTTGATGAGGAGAGGGAGAGAGGGAGAGAGATAGTAACAGGGGTACTTGATGAGGAGAGAGAGAGAGGGAGGGAGATAGTAACAGGGGGACTTGATGAGGAGAGGGAGAGAGGGAGAGAGATAGTAACAGGGGGACTTGATGAGGAGAGGGAGAGAGGGAGAGAGATAGTAACAGGGGGACTTGATGAGGAGAGAGAGGGAAGGAGAGAGATACTAACAGGGGGACTTGATGAGGAGAGGGAGAGAGGGAGGGAGATAGTAACAGGGGGACTTGATGAGGAGAGGGAGAGAGGGAGGGAGAGAGATAGTAACAGGGGGACTTGATGAGGAGAGGGAGAGAGGGAGGGAGAGAGATAGTAACAGGGGGACTTGATGTGGAGAGAGAGAGGGAGGGAGGGAGAGAGAGAGATAGTAACAGGGGAACTTGATGAGGAGAGGGAGAGAGGGAGGGAGAGAGATAGTAACAGGGGGACTTGATGTGGAGAGAGAGAGAGGGAGGGAGAGAGATAGTAACAGGGGGACTTGATGAGGAGAGAGAGAGGGAGAGAGATAGTAACAGGGGGACTTGATGAGGAGAGAGGGAGGGAGAGAGATAGTAACAGGGGGACTTGATGAGGAGAGAGGGAGGGAGAGAGATAGTAACAGGGGACTTGATGAGGAGAGAGAGAGGGAGGGAGAGAGATAGTAACAGGGGGACTTGATGAGGAGAGAGAGAGGGAGGGAGAGAGATAGTAACAGGGGGACTTGATGAGGAGAGAGAGAGAGGGAGGGAGAGAGATAGTAACAGGGGGACTTGATGAGGAGAGAGAGAGAGGGAGGGAGAGAGATAGTAACAGGGGGACTTGATGAGGAGAGAGAGAGAGGGAGGGAGAGAGATAGTAACAGGGGGACTTGATGAGGAGAGAGAGGGAGGGGGAGAGATAGTAACAGGGGGACTTGATGAGGAGAGAGGGAGGAGAGATAGTAACAGGGGACTTGATGAGGAGAGAGAGAGGGAGGGAGAGAGATAGTAACAGGGGGACTTGATGAGGAGAGAGAGAGAGGGAGGGAGAGAGATAGTAACAGGGGACTTGATGAGGAGAGAGAGGGAGGGAGGGAGGGAGGGGAGGGAGGGAGGGAGAGGGAGGGAGGGAGAGAGAGATAGTAACAGGGGACTTGATGAGGAGAGGGAGAGAGGGAGGGAGAGAGATAGTAACAGGGGGACTTGATGAGGAGAGAGAGAGAGGGAGGGAGAGAGATAGTAACAGGGGGACTTGATGAGGACAGAGAGAGAGAGGGAGAGAGATAGTAACAGGGGGACTTGATGAGGAGAGAGAGAGAGGGAGGGAGAGAGATAGTAACAGGGGGACTTGATGAGGACAGAGAGGGAGAGATAGTAACAGGGGGACTTGATGAGGAGAGAGAGAGAGGGAGGGAGATAGTAACAGGGGGACTTGATGAGGAGAGGGAGAGAGGGAGAGAGATAGTAACAGGGGTACTTGATGAGGAGAGAGAGAGAGGGAGGGAGATAGTAACAGGGGGACTTGATGAGGAGAGAGAGGGAAGGAGAGAGATACTAACAGGGGGACTTGATGAGGAGAGGGAGAGAGGGAGGGAGATAGTAACAGGGGGACTTGATGAGGAGAGGGAGAGAGGGAGGGAGAGAGATAGTAACAGGGGGACTTGATGAGGAGAGGGAGAGAGGGAGGGAGAGAGATAGTAACAGGGGGACTTGATGAGGAGAGAGAGAGGGAGGGAGGGAGAGAGAGAGATAGTAACAGGGGAACTTGATGAGGAGAGGGAGAGAGGGAGGGAGAGAGATAGTAACAGGGGGACTTGATGGGGAGAGAGAGAGAGGGAGGGAGAGAGATAGTAACAGGGGGACTTGATGAGGAGAGAGAGAGGGAGAGAGATAGTAACAGGGGGACTTGATGAGGAGAGAGGGAGGGAGAGAGATAGTAACAGGGGGACTTGATGAGGAGAGAGGGAGGGAGAGAGATAGTAACAGGGGGACTTGATGAGGAGAGAGAGAGGGAGGGAGAGAGATAGTAACAGGGGGACTTGATGAGGAGAGAGAGAGAGGGAGGGAGAGAGATAGTAACAGGGGGACTTGATGAGGAGAGAGAGAGAGGAGGGAGAGAGATAGTAACAGAGGGACTTGATGAGGAGAGAGAGAGAGAGGGATGGAGAGAGATAGTAACAGGGGGACTTGATGAGGAGAGAGAGAGAGGGAGGGAGAGAGATAGTAACAGGGGGACTTGATGAGGAGAGAGAGGGAGGGGGAGAGATAGTAACAGGGGGACTTGATGAGGAGAGAGGGAGGGAGAGATAGTAACAGGGGGACTTGATGAGGAGAGAGAGAGGGAGGGAGAGAGATAGTAACAGGGGGACTTGATGAGGAGAGAGAGAGAGGGAGGGAGAGAGATAGTAACAGGGGGACTTGATGAGGAGAGAGAGGGAGGGAGGGAGGGAGGGAGAGAGAGATAGTAACAGGGGGACTTGATGAGGAGAGGGAGAGAGGGAGGGAGAGAGATAGTAACAGGGGGACTTGATGAGGAGAGAGAGAGAGAGGGAGGGAGAGAGATAGTAACAGGGGGACTTGATGAGGACAGAGAGAGAGAGGGAGAGAGATAGTAACAGGGGGACTTGATGAGGAGAGAGAGAGAGGGAGGGAGAGAGATAGTAACAGGGGGACTTGATGAGGACAGAGAGGGAGAGATAGTAACAGGGGGACTTGATGAGGAGAGAGAGAGAGAGGGAGGGAGATAGTAACAGGGGGACTTGATGAGGAGAGGGAGAGAGGGAGAGAGATAGTAACAGGGGTACTTGATGAGGAGAGAGAGAGAGGGAGGGAGATAGTAACAGGGGGACTTGATGAGGAGAGGGAGAGAGGGAGAGAGATAGTAACAGGGGGACTTGATGAGGAGAGGGAGAGAGGGAGAGAGATAGTAACAGGGGGACTTGATGAGGAGAGAGAGGGAAGGAGAGAGATACTAACAGGGGGACTTGATGAGGAGAGGGAGAGAGGGAGGGAGATAGTAACAGGGGGACTTGATGAGGAGAGGGAGAGAGGGAGGGAGAGAGATAGTAACAGGGGGACTTGATGAGGAGAGGGAGAGAGGGAGGGAGAGAGATAGTAACAGGGGGACTTGATGTGGAGAGAGAGAGGGAGGGAGGGAGAGAGATAGTAACAGGGGGACTTGATGAGGAGAGAGAGAGAGGGAGGGAGAGAGATAGTAACAGGGGGACTTGATGAGGAGAGAGAGGGAGGGGGAGAGATAGTAACAGGGGGACTTGATGTGGAGAGAGAGAGAGGGAGGGAGAGAGATAGTAACAGGGGGACTTGATGAGGAGAGAGAGAGGGAGAGAGATAGTAACAGGGGGACTTGATGAGGAGAGAGGAGGGAGAGAGATAGTAACAGGGGGACTTGATGAGGAGAGAGGGAGGGAGAGAGATAGTAACAGGGGGACTTGATGAGGAGAGAGAGAGGGAGAGAGATAGTAACAGGGGGACTTGATGAGGAGAGAGAGAGAGGGAGGGAGAGAGATAGTAACAGGGGGACTTGATGAGGAGAGAGAGAGAGGGAGGGAGAGAGATAGTAACAGAGGGACTTGATGAGGAGAGAGAGAGAGAGGGATGGAGAGAGATAGTAACAGGGGGACTTGATGAGGAGAGAGAGAGAGGGAGGGAGAGAGATAGTAACAGGGGACTTGATGAGGAGAGAGAGGGGGGGAGAGATAGTAACAGGGGGACTTGATGGGGAGAGAGAGAGAGGGAGGGAGAGAGATAGTAACAGGGGACTTGATGAGGAGAGAGAGAGGGAGAGAGATAGTAACAGGGGACTTGATGAGGAGAGAGGGAGGGAGAGAGATAGTAACAGGGGACTTGATGAGGAGAGAGGGAGGGAGAGAGATAGTAACAGGGGGACTTGATGAGGAGAGAGAGAGGGAGGGAGAGAGATAGTAACAGGGGGACTTGATGAGGAGAGGGAGGGAGGGAGGGAGGGAGGGAGGGAGGGAGGGAGGGAGATAGTAACAGGGGGACTTGATGTGGAGAGAGAGAGAGGGAGGGAGGGAGATAGTAACAGGGGGACTTGTATGAGGTTGTTTGCAGATAACACATCTACACACTGTCTGGACAACCTCTTTAAGAGGGCTCTATGCTGCTTCACTCTCTGACTGACTGACTGGTTGATTGACTGACTAAATGATTACCTGACTGACTGATTACCTGACTGACTGACTGATTGCCTGACTGACTGAAAGATTACATGACTGACTGACTGAATGCCTGACTGATTGATTGATTGACTGACTAAATGATTACCTGACTGACTGATTGCCTGACTAAATGATTACCTGACTGACTGATTGCCTGCCTGACTGATTGCCTGCCTGACTGAATGATTACCTGACTGAATGAATACATGACTGACTGATTCCCTTACTGACTGAATGAATACATGACTGACTGATTCCCTTACTGACTGACTGATTGCCTGACTGACTGATTGCATGACTGACTGATTGCCTGACTGACTGATTGCCTGACTGATTGCCTGCCTGACTGATTGCCTGCCTGACTGATTGCCTGCCTGACTGAATGACTGACTGATTGACTGAATGACTGATTGACTGCCTGACTAGCTGAATGACTGATTGACTGCCTGACTAGCTGAATGACTGATTGACTGCCTGACTAGCTGAATGACTGATTGACTGCCTGACTAGCTGAATGACTGATTGACTGCCTGACTAGCTGAATGACTGATTGACTGATTGATTGACTGCCTGACAAGCTGACTGACTGATTAACTGCCTGACTGACTGATTGACTGCCTGACTAGCTGAATGACTGATTGACTGACTGATTAACTGCCTGACTAGCTGAATGACTGATTGACTGATTGATTGACTGCCTGACTAGCTGAATGACTGATTGACTGCCTGACAAGCTGACTGACTGATTAACTGCCTGACTAGCTGAATGACTGATTGACTGCCTGACTAGCTGAATGACTGATTGACTGACTGATTGACTGCCTGACTAGCTGAATGACTGATTGACTGACTGATTGACTGCCTGACTAGCTGAATGACTGATTGACTGACTGATTGACTGCCTGACTAGCTGAATGACTGATTGACTGACTGATTGACTGCCTGACTAGCTGAATGACTGATTGACTGACTGATTGACTGCCTGACTAGCTGAATGACTGATTGACTGACTGATTGACTGCCTGACTGACTGAATGACTGATTGACTGACTGATTGACTGCCTGACTGACTGAATGACTGATTGACTGACTGATTGACTGCCTGACTAGCTGAATGACTGATTAACTGCCTGACTAGCTGAATGACTGATTGACTGACTGATTAACTGCCTGACTAGCTGAATGACTAATTGACTGCCTGACTAGCTGAATGACTGATTGACTGCCTGACTAGCTGAATGACTATTACCTTTGCACATTAACCAAATCCTCAATGAAACAGAGAGGTGAAAACAGAGAGCCTCCATCATCATCAGATCCTGTTCTTTCAGAGCCCCCACCCCACATGGGGAGGCAGGTAGCCTAGTGGTTGGAGTGTTGTGCCAGTAACCCAAAGGTTGCTGGATCAAATCCCCGAGCTGACAAAGTAAAAATCTGTCGTTCTGTCAATGTTTATTTGACTAGGCAAGTCCGTAAAGAACTAATTCTTATTTTCAATGACGGCCTAGGAACAGTGGGTTAACTGGTCTAGGAACAGTGGGTTAACTGGCCTAGGAACAGTGGGTTAACTGGTCTAGGAACAGTGGGTTAACTGGTCTAGGAACAGTGGGTTAACTGGTCTAGGAACAGTGGGTTAACTGGTCTAGGAACAGTGGGTTAACTGGTCTAGGAACAGTGGGTTAACTGGCCTAGGAACAGTGGGTTAACTGGCCTAGGAACAGTGGGTTAACTGGCCTAGGAACAGTGGGTTAACTGGTCTAGGAACAGTGGGGTTAACTGGTCTAGGAACAGTTTGTTAACTGGTCTAGGAACAGTGGGTTAACTGGCCTAGGAACAGTGGGTTAACTGCCTGTTCAGGGGCAGAACGACAGATTTGTACCTTGTCAGCTCGAGGATTTGAACTTGCAGCCTTCCGATTACTAGTCCAACACTCTAACCACTCGGCTACCCTGTGGAATCTGTCCTTGTAAAATAATACTAAATACATGTTTCTAGGTTATTACATTAGTGTTCGACTACAATAGAGCATCTGGTTGAGTCTCGGTAGGGATTCATTTAACCCTCCTTAGACCTGTGATCACATCAAACAGCACTTTCTTATGTTGAATAAGATACTTAGACTGAAAGGACATTCTCAAGGCTGAACCTTTTCCAGGTGCTCACCGGGATCGGATGAGGCACCTGAACATGTTCAGGTTATTGCAGTGTAATCACTATTTAGTGTGTCGGCATGGTTTCACACTCACATTCTGCAGTGATATGGGTGACGTCCAGACCACTGCTACCACTAAACATCACAGCTCTCTGGGTGAAGATTGTCCTCTGCCATCCGCCATCCGCCTGTGGGTAACGCTCGGGCTGTGTTTGACCCCCGGCCCGGTCAACGCAGGCTGCACATCCTGTCTTACTCTGCCATTCCTGTACCCTCCTCTAGTAGCATGGCAGACTCTTCAGTACCATGGTAGACCATTCAGTACCATGGTAGACCACTCAGTACCATGATAGACCACTCAGAACCATGGTAGACCACTCAGTACCATGGTAGACCACCCAGTACCATGGTAGACCACTCAGTACCATGGTAGACCACTCAGTACCACGGTAGACCACCCAGTACCACGGTAGACCACCCAGTACCATGGTAGACCACTCAGTACCATGGTAGACCACCCAGTACCATGGTAGACCACTCAGTACCATGGTAGACCACCCAGTACCACGGTAGACCACCCAGTACCGTGGTAGACCACCCAGTACCACGGTAGACCACTCAGTACCATGGTAGACCACTCAGTACCATTGTAGACCACCCAGTACATTGGTAGACCACTCAGTACCATGGTAGACCACTCAGTACCATGGTAGACCACCCAGTACCACGGTAGACCACCCAGCACCATGGTAGACCACTCACTACCATGGTAGACCACCCAGTACAATGGTAGACCACCCAGTACAATGGTAGACCACTCAGTACCATGGTAGACCACTCAGTACCATGGTAGACCACCCAGTACCATGGTAGACCACTCAGTACCATTGTAGACCACCCAGTACCATGGTAGACCACCCAGTACCATGGTAGACCACTCAGTACCATGGTAGACCACCCAGTACCATGGTAGACCACTCAGTACCATGGTAGACCACCCAGTACCACGGTAGACCACCCAGTACCATGGTAGACCACCCAGTACCACGGTAGACCACTCAGTACCATGGTAGACCACTCAGTACCATTGTAGACCACCCAGTACCATGGTAGACCACTCAGTACCATGGTAGACCACTCAGTACCATGGTAGACCACCCAGTACCACGGTAGACCACCCAGTACCATGGTAGACCACTCACTACCATGGTAGACCACCCAGTACAATGGTAGACCACCCCCCAGTACCACGGTAGACCACCCAGTACCATGGTAGACCACTCAGTACCATGGTAGACCACCCAGTACCACGGTATACCACTTAGTACCACGGTAGACCACCCAGTACCATGGTAGACCACTCAGTACCATGGTAGACCACTCAGTACAATGGTAGACCACTCAGTACCATGGTAGACCACCCAGTACCACGGTAGACCACTCAGTACCATGGTAGACCATTCAGTACCATTGTAGACCACTCAGTACCATGATAGACCACCCAGTACCATGGTAGAACACTCAGTACCATGGTAGACCACTCAGTACCATGGTAGACCACTCAGTACCATTATAGACCACCCAGTACCATGGTAGACCACTCAGTACCATGGTAGACCACTCAGAGAGGGGGGAAATCTGATTAAGAGAGAGGGGAAGACTAATGGCAGTGAGAGGGGAAGACTGATTCAGAGAGAGGGGAAGACTAATGGCAGTGAGAGGGGAAGACTGATTCAGAGAGAGGGGAAGACTAATGGCAGTGAGAGGGGAAGACTAATGGCAGTGAGAGGGGAAGACTAATGGCAGTGAGAGGGGAAGACTAATGGCAGTGAGAGGGGAAGACTAATGGCAGTGAGAGGGGAAGACTAATGGCAGTGAGAGGGGAAGACTAATGGCAGTGAGAGGGGAAGACTAATGGCAGTGAGAGGGGAAGACTAATGGCAGTGAGAGGGGAAGACTAATGGCAGTGAGAGGGGAAGACTAATGGCAGTGAGAGGGGAAGACTAATGGCAGTGAGAGGGGAAGAAGGATGCCACGTTCTCACCACATCAGACTGATGCAGAGAAAGGGAAAGGCTGCGGTTGGCCAATTAGCTGAGAGAGCCGGGCCAAGCAAAACTTCCTCTGCTGTTTTTACAGCAAAGACCTTCATATGATGGTTTCCATACACTGCTGCTGAGCAGGTGGGGGGGGGGTATCAGAGGCAACCAGAGCTCTGTTAGGTGGGGGGGGGATCAGAGGCAACCAGAGCTCTGTTAGGTGGGGGGATCAGAGGCAACCAGAGCTCTGTTAGGTGGGGGGGATCAGAGGCAACCAGAGCTCTGTTAGGTGGGGGGATCAGAGGCAACCAGAGCTCTGCTAGGTGGGGGATCAGAGGCAACCAGAGCTCTGCTAGGTGGAGAGGGGGATCAGAGGCAACCAGAGCTCTGCTAGGTGGAGGGGGATCAGAGGCAACCAGAGCTCTGCTAGGTGGAGGGGGATCAGAGGCAACCAGAGCTCTGCTAGGTGGAGGGGGCGGATCAGAGGCAACCAGAGCTCTGCTAGGTGGAGGGGGCGGATCAGAGGCAACCAGAGCTCTGCTAGGTGGAGGGGGATCAGAGGCAACCAGAGCTCTGCTAGGTGGAGGGGGATCAGAGGCAACCAGAGCTCTGCTAGGTGGAGGGGGTCAGAGGCAACCAGAGCTCTGCTAGGTGGGGGACTAGCTCATGCTGCCAGCCGGCCCTGCTTGGGGGAATGGCAGAGATCACACACACTGAAACCCAAATGGCACCGTATTCATTTTATAGTGCACTACTGTTGACCAGTGGGGCCTATGACCAATGGCACCCTATTCCCTTTATAGTGCACTACTGTTGACCAGTGGGGCCTATGACCAATGGCACCCTATTCCCTTTATAGTGCACTACTGTTGACCAGTGGGGCCTATGACCAATGGCACCCTATTCCCTTTATAGTGCACTACTGTTGACCAGTGGGGCCTATGACCAATGGCACCCTATTCCCTTTATAGTGCACTACTGTTGACCAGTGGGGCCTATGACCAATGGCACCCTATTCCCTTTATAGTGCACTACTGTTGACCAGTGGGGCCTATGACCAATGGCACCCTATTCCCTTTATAGTGCACTACTGTTGACCAGTGGGGCCTATGACCAATGGCACCCTATTCCCTTTATAGTGCACTACTGTTGACCAGTGGCCCTATGGCTCCACACTGCTCTACATCTTTTGGAGCGCTGTGATGCTGCTTCACTCTCTGACTGACCCTTGAGGGACCCTGGTTAAAAGCCGTACACTGTAGAAAGGCAATAGGGTGCCATTTGTTACACCGGTCTCAGGCTATTAGCCCAAAAAACAGGATAGGTGACATGGAGGGGTGAGAGAGAGAGAGAGTGTGAAGCTCTGTTCGCTCAGCCCACTCTGCACCTGCGTATGATAAGTAGAACCGGGGGTCTGGGTTATGAATGAAGCCCTGTTCGCTCAGCCCACTCTGCACCTGCGTATGATAAGTAGAACCGGGGTCTGGGTTATGAATGAAGCCCTGTTCGCTCAGCCCACTCTGCACCTGCGTATGATAAGTAGAACCGGGGTCTGGGTTATGAAGGAAACTCTGTTCGCTCAGCCCACTCTGCACCTGCGTATGATAAGTAGAACCGGGGGTCTGGGTTATGAATGAAGCCCTGTTCGCTCAGCCCACTCTGCCCCTGCGTATGATAAGTAGAACCGGGGTCTGGGTTATGAATGAAGCCCTGTTCGCTCAGCCCACTCTGCCCCTGCGTATGATAAGTAGAACCGGGGTCTGGGTTATGAATGAAGCCCTGTTCGCTCAGCCCACTCTGCACCTGCGTATGATCAGTAGAACCGGGGTCTGGGTTATGAATGAAGCCCTGTTCGCTCAGCCCACTCTGCACCTGCGTATGATCAGTAGAACCGGGGTCTGGGTTATGAATGAAGCCCTGTTCGCTCAGCCCACTCTGCACCTGCGTATGATAAGTAGAACCGGGGTCTGGGTTATGAATGAAGCCCTGTTCGCTCAGCCCACTCTGCACCTGCGTATGATAAGTAGAACCGGGGGTCTGGGTTATGAATGAAGCCCTGTTCGCTCAGCCCACTCTGCACCTGCGTATGATAAGTAGAACCGGGGGTCTGGGTTATGAATGAAGCCCTGTTCGCTCAGCCCACTCTGCCCCTGCGTATGATAAGTAGAACCGGGGGTCTGGGTTATGAATGAAGCCCTGTCAGATGGAACCTTTTTTTCCTTCTGAATCTGCATCCCGATAGGCTCATGCCAAAAGTAGTGCACTATATAGGGAATAGGGTACAGGATGCCGGCTTGGTCCTGCAGGCCAGAAAGCCTTTCAACACACTCTCTCTCTGCAGTCTAAAAACACAACTGGTGGTTTACTCATGGTCCTGGTAGACTGTTTACTCATGGTCCTGGTGGACTGTTTGTTCATGGTCCTGGTAGACTGTTTACTCATGGTCCTGGTGGACTGTTTACTCATGGTCCTGGTGGACTGTTTGTTCATGGTCCTGGTAGACTGTTTACTCATGGTCCTGGTGGACTGTTTACTCATGGTCCTGGTGGACTGTTTACTCATGGTCCTGGTGGACTGTTTGTTCATGGTCCTGGTAGACTGTTTACTCATGGTCCTGGTGGACTGTTTACTCATGGTCCTGGTGGACTGTTTACTCATGGTCCTGGTGGACTGTTTACTCATGGTCCTGGTGGACTGTTTGTTCATGGTCCTGGTAGACTGTTTACTCATGGTCCTGGTGGACTGTTTACTCATGGTCCTGGTGGACTGTTTACTCATGGTCCTGGTGGACTGTTTACTCATGGTCCTGGTAGACTGTTTACGCATGGTCCTGGTGGACTGTTTACTCATGGTCCTGGTGGACTGTTTACTCATGGTCCTGGTGGACTGTTTACTCATGGTCCTGGTGGACTGTTTACTCATGGTCCTGGTGGACTGTTTACTCATGGTCCTGGTGGACTGTTTACTCATGGTCCTGGTGGACTGTTTACTCATGGTCCTGGTGGACTGTTTACTCATGGTCCTGGTGGACTGTTTACTCATGGTCCTGGTAGACTGTTTACTCATGGTCCTGGTAGACTGTTTACTCATGGTCCTGGTAGACTGTTTACTCATTGTCCTGGTGGACTGTTTACTCATGGTCCTGGTAGACTGTTTACTCATGGTCCTGGTGGACTGTTTACTCATGGTCTTCACGCAGCCTATTGCAGACAGTCTGAGCACTGATGGAGGGATTGTGCGTTCCTGGTGTAACTCGGGCAGTTGTTGTTGCCATCCTGTACCTGTCCCGCAGGTGTGATGTTCGGATGTACCCATCCTGTGCAGGTGTTGTTACACGTGGTCTGCCACTGCGAGGACTATCAGCTGTCCGTCCTGTCTCCCTGTTGCGCTGTCTTAGGTGTCTCACAGTACGGACATTGCAATTTATTGCCCTGGTCACATCTGCAGTCCTCATGCCTCCTTGCAGCATGCCTAAGGCACGTTCATGCAGATGAGCAGGGTCCCCGGGCATCTTTCTTTTGGTGTTTTTCAGAGTCAGTAGAAAGGCCTCTTTACGAATTATCTTTGAAAGACAGGGTCCTGAAAAAGGGACGTTTCTTTTTTTGCTGAGTTTATGTTTACATGCTCGCCGCACACACAGTCTAGATTCAGTGGAATATCATCTGCAGGGAGCCAGAGTGTTCAGCTCTCAACTGGTTCTGGTATGGAGCAGCTCTCAACTGGTTCTGGTATGGAGCAGCTCTCAACTGGTTCTGGTATGGAGCAGCTCTCAACTGGTTCTGGTATGGAGCAGCTCTCAACTGGTTCTGGTATGGAGCAGCTCTCAACTGGTTCTGGTATGGAGCAGCTCTCAACTGGTTCTGGCATGGAGCAGCTCTCAACTGGTTCTGGTATGGAGCAGCTCTCAACTGGTTCTGGCATGGAGCAACTCAACTGGTTCTGGCATGGAGCAGCTCTCAACTGGTTCTGGCATGGAGCAATAATATAATAATATAATAATATATGCCATTTAGCAGACGCTTTTATCCAAAGCGACTTACAGTCATGTGTCATTCTACGTATGGGTGGTCCCAGGGATCGAACCCACTACCCTGGCGTTACAAGCGCCATGCTCTACCAACTGAGCTACAGAAGGACCACAACTGGTTCTGGTATGGAGTAGCTCTCAACTGGTTCTGGTATGGAGCAGCTCTCAACTGGTTCTGGCATGGAGCAACTCAACTGGTTCTGGCATGGAGCAGCTCTCAACTGGTTCTGGCATGGAGCAACTCAACTGGTTCTGGTATGGAATAGCTCTCAACTGGTTCTGGTATGGAGCAGCTCTCAACTGGTTCTGGTATGGAGCAGCTCTCAACTGGTTCTGGCATGGAGCAACTCAACTGGTTCTGGTATGGAGTAGCTCTCAACTGGTTCTGGTATGGAGCAGCTCTCAACTGGTTCTGGTATGGAGCAGCTCTCAACTGGTTCTGGTATGGAACAGCTCTCAACTGGTTCTGGTATGGAGCAGCTCACAACTGGTTCTGGTATGGAGCAACTCAACTGGTGCTGGTATGGAGCAGCTCTCAACTGGTTCTGGTATGGAGCAACTCAACTGGTTCTGGTATGGAGCAGCTCTCAACTGGTTCTGGCATGGAGCAGCTCTCAACTGGTTCTGGCATGGAGCAGCTCTCAACTGGTTCTGGTATGGAGTAGCTCACAACTGGTTCTGGTATGGAGCAACTCAACTGGTTCTGGCATGGAGCAACTCAACTGGTTCTGGTATGAAGCAGCTCTCAACTGGTTCTGGTATGGAGCAGCTCACAACTGGTTCTGGTATGGAGCAACTCAACTGGTTCTGGTATGGAGCAGCTCACAGAAGAATGACATCAGTAGCTAGTAGGGAAGTAAAGACATTTAAAACGCATGATATCTACCAGTAAATGCTAACTGAGGCAACAATAGGCATGCAAACCAGCTATTGAACCAGTTTTGTCCAAATTGTTGGTGTTATTAGGCTATTTGTGATGCTGCAATGGTCATCATGAGCTGTTTACGTCAGGGGCGTAGACATGGATGGGCCTGGGTGGACAGAGGCTCACCCACTGGGGAGACATGGATGGTCCTGGGTGGACAGATGCCCACCCACTGGGGAGTCAGGGGCGTAGACATGGATGGACCAGAGTGGACAGAGGCCCACCCACTGGGGAGACATGGATGGTCCTGGGTGGACAGATGCCCACCCACTGGGGAGTCAGGGGCGTAGACATGGATGGACCTGGGTGGACAGATGCCCACCCACTGGGGAGTCAGGGGCGTAGACATGGATGGACCTGGGTGGACAGAGGCCCACCCACTGGGGAGACAGGGGCGTAGACATGGTTGGACCAGGGTGGACAGAGGCCCACCCACTGGGGAGACATGGATGGTCCTGGGTGGACAGATGCCCACCCACTGGGGAGTCAGGGGCGTAGACATGGATGGACCTGGGTGGACAGAGGCCCACACACTGGGGAGACAGGGGTGTAGACATGGATGGACCTGGGTGGACAGAGGCCCACCCACTGGGGAGACAGGGGTGTAGACATGGATGGACCTGGGTGGACAGAGGCCCACCCACTGGGGAGACAGGGGCGTAGACATGGATGGACAGATGCCCACCCACTGGGGAGTCAGGGGCGTAGACATGGATGGACCTGGGTGGACAGAGGCCCACCCACTGGGGAGACAGGGGCGTAGACATGGATGGACAGAGGCCCACCCACTGGGGAGACAGGGGCGTAGACATGGGTGGACAGAGGCCCACCCACTGGGGAGACAGGGGTGTAGACATGGATGGACAGAGGCCCACCCACTGGGGAGACAGGGTCGTAGACATGGGTGGACAGAGGCCCACCCACTGGGGAGACAGGGGTGACATGGAGGACATGGATGGACCTGGGTGGACAGAGGCCCACCCACTGGGGAGACATGGATGGACCTGGGTGGACAGAGGCCCACACACTGGGGAGACATGGATGGACCTGGGTGGACAGAGGCCCACCCACTGGGGAGACAGGGGTGTAGACATGGATGGACAGAGGCCCACACACTGGGGAGACAGGGGTGTAGACATGGATGGACAGAGGCCCACCCACTGGGGAGACAGGGGTGTAGACATGGATGGACAGAGGCCCACCCACTGGGGAGACATGGATGGACCTGGATGGACAGAGGCCCACCCACTGGGGAGACAGGGGCGTAGACATGGATGGACAGAGGCCCACCCACTGGGGAGACAGGGGTGTAGACATGGATGGACAGAGGCCCACCCACTGGGGAGACAGGGGTGTAGACATGGATGGACAGAGGCCCACACACTGGGGAGACAGGGGTGTAGACATGGATGGACAGAGGCCCACCCACTGGGGAGACAGGGGTGTAGACATGGATGGACAGAGGCCCACCCACTGGGGAGACATGGATGGACCTGGATGGACAGAGGCCCACCCACTGGGGAGACAGGGGCGTAGACATGGATGGACAGAGGCCCACCCACTGGGGAGACAGGGGCGTAGACATGGATGGACAGAGGCCCACCCACTGGGGAGACAGGGGCGTAGACATGGATGGACAGAGGCCCACACACTGGGGAGACAGGGGCGTAGACATGGATGGACCTGGATGGACAGAGGCCCACCCACTGGGGAGACAGGGGCGTAGACATGGATGGACAGAGGCCCACCCACTGGGGAGACAGGGGTGTAGACATGGATGGACCTGGGTGGACAGAGGCCCACCCACTGGGGAGACATGGATGGACCTGGGTGGACAGAGGCCCACCCACTGGGGAGACAGGGGTGTAGACATGGATGGACAGAGGCCCACCCACTGGGGAGACAGGGGCGTAGACATGGATGGACAGAGGCCCACCCACTGGGGAGACAGGGGCGTAGACATGGATGGACAGAGGCCCACCCACTGGGGAGACAGGGGTGTAGACATGGATGGACAGAGGCCCACCCACTGGGGAGACAGGGGCGTAGACATGGGTGGACAGAGGCCCACCCACTGGGGAGACAGGGGTGTAGACATGGATGGACCTGGGTGGACAGAGGCCCACCCACTGGGGAGACATGGATGGACCTGGGTGGACAGAGGCCCACACACTGGGGAGACATGGATGGACCTGGGTGGACAGAGGCCCACCCACTGGGGAGACAGGGGTGTAGACATGGATGGACAGAGGCCCACACACTGGGGAGACAGGGGTGTAGACATGGATGGACAGAGGCCCACCCACTGGGGAGACAGGGGTGTAGACATGGATGGACAGAGGCCCACCCACTGGGGAGACATGGATGGACCTGGATGGACAGAGGCCCACCCACTGGGGAGACAGGGGCGTAGACATGGATGGACAGAGGCCCACCCACTGGGGAGACAGGGGTGTAGACATGGATGGACAGAGGCCCACCCACTGGGGAGACAGGGGTGTAGACATGGATGGACAGAGGCCCACACACTGGGGAGACAGGGGTGTAGACATGGATGGACAGAGGCCCACCCACTGGGGAGACAGGGGTGTAGACATGGATGGACAGAGGCCCACCCACTGGGGAGACATGGATGGACCTGGATGGACAGAGGCCCACCCACTGGGGAGACAGGGGCGTAGACATGGATGGACAGAGGCCCACCCACTGGGGAGACAGGGGCGTAGACATGGATGGACAGAGGCCCACCCACTGGGGAGACAGGGGCGTAGACATGGATGGACAGAGGCCCACACACTGGGGAGACAGGGGCGTAGACATGGATGGACCTGGATGGACAGAGGCCCACCCACTGGGGAGACAGGGGCGTAGACATGGATGGACAGAGGCCCACCCACTGGGGAGACAGGGGCGTAGACATGGATGGACAGAGGCCCACCCACTGGGGAGACAGGGGCGTAGACATGGATGGACAGAGGCCCACCCACTGGGGAGACAGGGGCGTAGACATGGATGGACAGAGGCCCACCCACTGGGGAGACAGGGGTGTAGACATGGATGGACAGAGGCCCACCCACTGAGACCATCAACAACAACAAAAATCTATGGAAAAAAAAGTGTAATTTTATGAGTGATAATCTGAAAAATCTACAGGAAAAATTACAAAAAAACATAGGAAAACACTGGAAAACATTTCACACAGGGTGTCTTTTCTTCTCTGGGCGGGCCATTTGGGATCTTTTTGGCAACATTAGATCATACCCACTTCTCCAGGCCACACTACACCGCTGCACCAATACATAGGGCCGATGGAGAGACAGCAGGTCAGAGGGCGTGAGTTGGGTGGGCAGTCTATGTTCCTTTGTGATGTCATTGTTTTAGTAAGGTCAGAGGGCGTGAGTTGGGTGGGCAGTCTATGTTCCTTTGTGATGTCATTGTTTTAGTAAGGTCAGAGGGCGTGAGTTGGGTGGGCAGTCTATGTTCCTCTGCTATGTCTTTGTTTTAGTAAGGTCAGAGGGCGTGAGTAGGGTGGGCAGTCTAAGTTCTTTTTTCTATGATTTGCTATTTCTGTGTTTGGCCTGGTATGGTTCTCAATCAGAGGCAGCTGTCAGTCGTCGTCCCTGATGGAGAACCATATTTAGGCAATCTTTTTTCCCATTTTGAGTTGCTACTTACTTTCTGTTTAGTTTTACACCTGACGGAGCTGTTTCGGTTGTGCTTTTTGTTTCTCTGTTTGATAGTGTTCAGTTTTAAATAAATAACGTGAACAAGTAACATACCACGCTGCGCTTTGGTCCTCACCTTCTTCCACCGACAGCCGTTACACCTTTCCAGAAACTCAGACATAATAAGCCAGTAGGTCCCAGTCAGAAGAATACAAAAAAAACACAACCATTAAGCATTTTCCAAAGTAAATGTACAACTGTTCTAACAACTATTACAGAGACCAGTAAATGTACAGTAAGGCCTTGTTGGCAGAACAGACGAGTGCAGTTCAATGCATGATTAATATATAATTCAATCAAATGTATTCATAAAGCCCTTCGTACATCAGCTGATATCTCCAAGTGCTGTATATAAGTCTCCACATCATTCGGGATGCACTTTTTCAATTTCAATGATATTCTGGACAAAATCGGACGAAGGCTGAGAATGTCAATACAATCAAACTAGCAAGGGCAATGATCAGTCATAACGTGGCTAATAGGCTAGCGTATCTATTTTATGTAGCAAGCTAAAACCATTGACCCTAACGTTAGCTGGCTAGCTGCTAGGAGGATGTCTTGTCATGCCATTGGAGGAGTGGGATGAGTGACTGACTTTTTCCCCCTCATCTCGTTTTTCGGTGGCTATACACAGCTAGAGATTGGTTAGCTAGCAAGAACTTGAACGACTGTTATCCAGTTAGCATCTCTCTTGGATTCGTAAAATTCTTTCTGGCTATCTACTACGATTTCAGAGCACTCTGGTTTGAGTGTGTCAGAGCGCAGAACATCTGTTGAAATTACGAACGTGCAACACCTGCTGAATGGTGTCAACACCTGCTGAATGGTGTCAACACCTGCTGAACGGTGTCAACACCTGCTGAATGGTGTCAACACCTGCTGAATGGTGTCAACACCTGCTGAATGGTGTCAACACCTGCTGAATGGTGTCAACACCTGCTGAACGGTGTCAACACCTGCTGAATGGTGTCAACACCTGCTGAATGGTGTCAACACCTGCTGAATGGTGTCAACACCTGCTGAATGGTGTCAACACCTGCTGAATGGTGTCAACACCTCTCAGCCCATCCCACCTATCACCATAGACTAACCCCTCAGTCCATCCCACCTATCACCATAGACCACCCCCTCAGCCCATCCCACCTATCACCATAGACCACCCCCTCAGCCCATCCCACCTATCACCATAGACCACCCCTCAGCCCATCCCACCTATCACCATAGACCACCCCCTCAGCCCATCCCATCTATCACCATAGACTAACCCCTCAGCCCATCCCACCTATCACCATAGACCACCCTCTCAGCCCATCCCACCTATCACCATAGACCACCCTCAGCCCATCCCACCTATCACCATAGACCACCCCCTCAGCCCATCCCACCTATCACCATAGACCACCCTCTCAGCCCATCCCACCTATCATAGACCACCCCCTCAGCCCATCCCACCTATCACCATAGACCACCCTCTCAGCCCATCCCACCTATCACCATAGACCACCCCCCCCTCAGCCCATCCCACCTATCACCATAGACCACCCTCTCAGCCCATCCCACCTATCACCATAGACCACCCCTCAGCCCATCCCATCTATCACCATAGACCACCCCCTCAGCCCATCCCACCTATCACCATAGACCACCCCTCAGCCCATCCCACCTATCACCATAGACCACCCCCTCAGCCCATCCCATCTATCACCATAGACCACCCCTCAGCCCATCCCACCTATCACCATAGACCACCCCCTCAGCCCATCCCACCTATCACCATACACCACCCCTCAGCCCATCCCACCTATCACCATAGACCACCCCTCAGCCCATCCCACCTATCACCATAGACCACCCCCTCAGCCCATCCCACCTATCACCATAGACCACCCCTCAGCCCATCCCATCTATCACCATAGACCACCCCCTCAGCCCATCCCATCTATCACCATAGACCACCCCCTCAGCCCATCCCACCTATCACCATAGACCACCCCCTCAGCCCATCCCACCTATCACCATAGACCACCCCTCAGCCCATCCCACCTATCACCATAGACCACCCCTCAGCCCATCCCACCTATCACCATAGACCACCCCCTCAGCCCATCCCACCTATCACCATAGACCACCCCCTCAGCCCATCCCAACTATCACCATAGACCACCCCTCAGCCCATCCCACCTATCACCATAGACCACCCCCTCAGCCCATCCCACCTATTACCATAGACCACCCTCAGCCCATCCCACCTATCACCATAGACCACCCCCTCAGCCCATCCCACCTATCACCATAGACTAACCCCTCAGCCCATCCCATCTATCACCATAGACCACCCCTCAGCCCATCCCACCTATCACCATAGACCACCCTCTCAGCCCATCCCACCTATCACCATAGACCACCCTCTCAGCCCATCCCACCTATCACCATAGACCACCCCTCAGCCCATCCCACCTATTACCATAGACCACCCCTCAGCCCATCCCACCTATCACCATAGACCACCCCTCAGCCCATCCCACCTATCACCATAGACCACCCCCCAACCCAGACAGGCCACCACAACAGTGAATCAACCCACCCAGGTGACGCACCCCCAGGGACGGCACGAGAGAGCCCCAGCAAGCCAGTGACTCAGCCCCCTAACAGGGTTAGAGGCAGAGAATCCCAGTGGAAAGAGGGGAACCGGCCAGGCAGAGACAGCAAGGGCGGTTCGTTGCTCCAGAGCCTTTCCGTTCACCTTCCCACCCTGGGCCAGACTACACTCAATCATATGACCCACTGAAGAGATGAGTCTTCAGTAAAGACTTAAAGGTTGAGACCGAGTTTGCGTCTCTGACATGGGTAGGCAGACCGTTCCATAAAAATGGAGCTCTATAGGAGAAAGCCCTGCCTCCAGCTGTTTGCTTAGAAATTCTAGGGACAATTAGGAGGCCTGCGTCTTGTGACCGTAGCGTACGTGTAGGTATGTACGGCAGGACCAAATCAGAGAGGTAGGTAGGAGCAAGCCCATGTAATGCTTAACATTGTAGGTTAGCAGTAAAACCTTGAAATCAGCCCTTGCTTTGACAGGAAGCCAGTGTAGAGAGGCTAGCACTGGAGTAATATGATCAAATTTTTTGGTTCTAGTCAGGATTCTAGCAGCCGTATTTAGCACTAACTGAAGTTTATTTAGTGCTTTATCCGGGTAGCCGGAAAATAGAGCATTGCAGTAGTCTAACCTAGAAGTGACAAAAGCATGGATTAATTTTTCTGCATCATTTTTGGACAGAAAGTTTCTGATTTTTGCAATGTTACGTAGATGGAAAAAGCTGTCCTCGAAATGGTCTTAATATGTTCTTCAAAAGAGAGATCAGGGTCCAGAGTAACGCCGAGGTCCTTCACAGTTTTATTTGAGACGACTGTACAACCATTAAGATTAATTGTCAGATTCAACAGAAGATCTCTTTGTTTCTTGGGACCTAGAACAAGCATCTCTGTTTTGTCCGAGTTTAATAGTAGAAAGTTTGCAGCCATCCACTTCCTTATGTCTGAAACACATGCTTTTAGCGAGGGCAATTTTGGGGCTTCACCATGTTTCATTGAAATGTACAGCTGTGTGTCATCCGCATAGCAGTGAAAGTTTACATTATGTTTTCGAATAACATCCCCAAGAGGTAAAATATATAGTGAAAACAATAGTGGTCCTAAAACAGAACCTTGAGGAACACCGAAATGTACAGTTGATTTGTCAGAGGACAAACCATTCACAGAGACAAACTGATATCTTTCCGACAGATAAGATCTAAACCAGGCCAGAACTTGTCCGTAGACCAATTTGGGTTTCCAATCTCTCCAAAAGAATGTGGTGATCGATGGTATCAAAAGCAGCACTAAGGTCTAGGAGCACGAGGACAGATGCAGAGCCTCGGTCCGATGCCATTAAAATGTCATTTACCACCTTCACAAGTGCCGTCTCAGTGCTATGATGGGGTCTAAAACCAGACTGAAGCATTTCGTATACATTGTTTGTCTTCAGGAAGGCAGTGAGTTGCTGCGCAACAGCCTTCTCTAAAATCTTTGAGAGGAATGGAAGATTCGATATAGGCCGATAGTTTTTATATTTTCTGGGTCAAGGTTTGGCTTTTTCAAGAGAGGCTTTATTACTGCCACTTTTAGTGAGTTTGGTACACATCCAGTGGATAGAGAGCCGTTTATTATGTTCAACATAGGAGGGCCAAGCACAGGAAGCAGCTCTTTCAGTAGTTTAGTTGGAATAGGGTCCAGTATACAGCTTGAAGGTTTAGAGGCCATGATTATTTTCATCATTGTGTCAAGAGATATAGTACTAAAACACTTGAGCGTCTCTCTTGATCCTAGGTCCTGGCAGAGTTGTGCAGACTCAGGACAACTGAGGTTTGGAGGAATACGCAGGTTTAAAGAGGAGTCCGTAATTTGCTTTCTAATAATCATAATCTTTTCCTCAAAGAAGTTCATGAATTTATCACTGCTAAAGTGAAAGTCATCCTCTCTTGGGGAATGCTGCTTTTTAGTTAGCTTTGCCACAGTATCAAAAGGAATTTCGGATTGTTCTTATTTTCCTCAATTAAGTTAGAAAAATAGGACGATCGAGCAGCAGTAAGGGCTCTTCGGTACTGCACGGTACCGTCCTTCCAAGCTAGTCGGAAGACTTCCAGTTTGGTGTGGCGCCATTTCCGTTCCAATTTTCTGGAAGCTTGCTTCAGAGCTCGGGTATTTTCTGTGTACCAGGGAGCTAGTTTCTTATGAGACATTTTTTTAGTTTTTAGGGGTGCAACTGCATCTAGGGTATTGCGCAAGGTTAAATTGAGATCCTCAGTTAGGTGGTTAACGGATTTTTGTCCTCTGGCGTCCTTGGGTAGGCAGAGGGAGTCTGGAAGGGCATCAAGGAATCTTTGTGTTGTCTGTGAATTTATAGCACGACTTTTGATGTTCCTTGGTTGGGGTCTGAGCAGATTATTTGTTGCAATTGCAAACGTAATAAAATGGTGGTATCACCATAGACCACCCTCTCAGCCCATCCCACCTATCACCATAGACCACCCCCTCAGCCCATCCCACCTATTACCATAGACCACCCTCAGCCCATCCCACCTATCACCATAGACCACCCCCTCAGCCCATCCCACCTATCACCATAGACCACCCCCTCAGCCCATCCCACCTATCACCATAGACCACCCTCTCAGCCCATCCCACCTATCACCATAGACCACCCTCTCAGCCCATCCCACCTATCACCATAGACCACCCCTCAGCCCATCCCACCTATCACCATAGACCACCCTCTCAGCCCATCCCACCTATCACCATAGACCACCCTCTCAGCCCATCCCACCTATCACCATAGACCACCCTCTCAGCCCATCCCACCTATCACCATAGACCACCCCCTCAGCCCATCCCACCTATCACCATAGACCACCCCCTCAGCCATCCCACCTATCACCATAGACCACCCCTCAGCCCATCCCACCTATTACCATAGACCACCCCCTCAGCCCATCCCACCTATCACCATAGACCACCCCCTCAGCCCATCCCACCTATCACCATAGACTAACCCCTCAGCCCATCCCACCTATCACCATAGACCACCCCCTCAGCCCATCCCACCTATCACCATAGACCACCCCCTCAGCCCATCCCACCTATCACCATAGACCACCCTCTCAGCCCATCCCACCTATCACCATAGACCACCCCCTCAGCCCATCCCACCTATCACCATAGACCACCCCCCTCAGCCCATCCCACCTATCACCATAGACCACCCCTCAGCCCATCCCACCTATTACCATAGACCACCCCTCAGCCCATCCCACCTATCACCATAGACCACCCTCTCAGCCCATCCCACCTATCACCATAGACCACCCTCTCAGCCCATCCCACCTATCACCATAGACCACCCCCTCAGCCCATCCCACCTATCACCATAGACCACCCTCTCAGCCCATCCCACCTATTACCATAGACCACCCTCTCAGCCCATCCCACCTATCACCATAGACCACCCTCTCAGCCCATCCCACCTATCACCATAGACCACCCCTCAGCCCATCCCACCTATCACCATAGACCACCCTCTCAGCCCATCCCACCTATCACCATAGACCACCCCCTCAGCCCATCCCACCTATTACCATAGACCACCCCCCAGCCCATCCCACCTATCACCATAGACCACCCTCTCAGCCCATCCCACCTATCACCATAGACCACCCCCTCAGCCCATCCCACCTATCACCATAGACCACCCCCTCAGCCCATCCCACCTATTACCATAGACCACCCCCTCAGCCCATCCCACCTATCACCATAGACCACCCCCTCAGCCCATCCCACCTATCACCATAGACTAACCCCTCAGCCCATCCCACCTATCACCATAGACCACCCCCTCAGCCCATCCCACCTATCACCATAGACCACCCTCTCAGCCCATCCCACCTATCACCATAGACCACCCTCTCAGCCCATCCCACCTATCACCATAGACCACCCCCTCAGCCCATCCCACCTATCACCATAGACCAGTCAAGAACGCTCTAGATAACATGTAAACAGCCAAACCAGCTCTGCTACGGCGGGTAAAATGGTGTTCTCTCATTTGTAGCTAGCTAGCGAGCTCGTCAGCTTGTTTGGGACAAGAATGCGTTGGCAGGCAAGTTGCAGAAGGACGAGGAGGCTACGAATTCCCCATCGTTTATCGGTGCAATTTTGACGGCCAACTAGCTAACAAAAGTTTGAGAGGGTTTATCTAATGTTCTTTTGTTAGATATTAGCTCATCTTGCTCTGGCTAGCATTAGTTGTTTATCTTGTTGCTGTTCACAATTGAGAGGGAGAGAAAGCCGACCTTTTCATGGTTGTTTGATCAATAGGACTGTAGTAAAGTTCCCAAATGTAAGAGGACTCCCGTGGTGTTTTAACATATTTACAGAAATACATTAACATATTTACAGAAATACATTAACATATTTACAGAAATACATTAACATATTTACAGAAATACATTAACATATTTACAGGAATACATTAACATATTTACAGAAATACATTAACATATTTACAGAAATACATTAACATATTTACAGAAATACATTAACATATTTACAGAAATACATTAACATATTTACAGAAATACATTAACATATTTACAGAAATACATTAACATATTTACAGAAATACATTAACATATTTACAGAAATACATTAACATATTTACAGGAATACATTAACATATTTACAGGAATACATTAACATATTTACAGAAATACATTAACATATTTACAGAAATACATTAACATATTTACAGAAATACATTAACATATTTACAGAAATACATTAGCATATTTACAGAAATACATTAACATATTTACAGAAATACATTAACATATTTACAGAAATACATTAACATATTTACAGAAATACATTAACATATTTACAGGAATACATTAACATATTTACAGAAATACATTAACATATTTACAGAAAAACATTAACATATTTACAGGAATACATTAACATATTTACAGAAATTCCTTCTAATAATATAAAGTGGCGCAGTTGCTACTGCCTGTAAACACACAGTCCAGTTCATAGTGAATGATGACAGGCCCTACTTCCTGTAAACACACAGTCCAGTTCATAGTGAATGATGACAGGCCCTACTTCCTGTAAACACACAGTCCAGTTCATAGTGAATGATGACAGGCCCTACTGCCTGTAAACACACAGTCCAGTTCATAGTGAATGATGACAGGCCCTACTGCCTGTAAACACACAGTCCAGTTCATAGTGAATGATGACAGGCCCTACTGCCTGTAAACACACAGTCCAGTTCATAGTGAATGATGACAGGCCCTACTGCCTGTAAACACACAGTCCAGTTCATAGTGAATGATGACAGGTCCTACTGCCTGTAAACACACAGTCCAGTTCATAGTGAATGATGACAGGCCCTACTGCCTGTAAACACACAGTCCAGTTCATAGTGAATGATGACAGGTCCTACTGCCTGTAAACACACAGTCCAGTTCATAGTGAATGATGGCAGGTCCTACTGCCTGTAAACACACAGTCCAGTTCATAGTGAATGATGACAGGCCCTACTGCCTGTAAACACACAGTCCAGTTCATAGTGAATGATGACAGGTCCTACTGCCTGTAAACACACAGTCCAGTTCATAGTGAATGATGACAGGCCCTACTGCCTGTAAACACACAGTCCAGTTCAAAGTGAATGATGACAGGCCCTACTGCCTGTAAACACACAGTCCAGTTCAAAGTGAATGATGACAGGCCCTACTGCCTGTAAACACACAGTCCAGTTCATAGTGAATGATGACAGGCCCTACTGCCTGTAAACACACAGTCCAGTTCAGAGTGAATGATGACAGGCCCTACTGCCTGTAAACACACAGTCCAGTTCATAGTGAATGATGACAGGCCCTACTGCCTGTAAACACACAGTCCAGTTCATAGTGAATGATGACAGGCCCTACTGCCTGTAAACACACAGTCCAGTTCAAAGTGAATGATGACAGGTCCTACTGCCTGTAAACACACAGTCCAGTTCAAAGTGAATGATGACAGGTCCTACTGCCTGTAAACACACAGTCCAGTTCATAGTGACTGACAGGCCCTACTGCCTGTAAACACACAGTCCAGTTCATAGTGAATGATGACAGGCCCTACTGCCTGTAAACACACAGTCCAGTTCATAGTGAATGATGGCAGGCCCTACTGTCTGTAAACACAGTCCAGTTCAAAGTGAATGATGGCAGGCCCTACTGTCTGTAAACACACAGTCCAGTTCATAGTGAATGATGACAGGCCCTACTGTCTGTAAACACACAGTCCAGTTCATAGTGCCTGTAAACACACAGTCCAGTTCATAGTGAATGATGACAGGCCCTACTGCTGTAAACACACAGTCCAGTTCATAGTGCCTGTAAACACACAGTCCAGTTCATAGTGAATGATGGCAGGTCCTACTTCCTGTAAACACACAGTCCAGTTCATAGTGAATGATGGCAGGTCCTACTGCTGTAAACACACAGTCCAGTTCAAAGTGAATGATGACAGGTCCTACTTCCTGTTAACACAGTCCAGTTCAAAGTGAATGATGGCAGTCCCTACTGCCTGTAAACACAGTCCAGTTCATAGTGAATGATGGCAGTCCCTACTGCCTGTAAACACAGTCCAGTTCATAGTGAATGATGACAGGTCCTACTTCCTGTTAACACAGTCCAGTTCAAAGTGAATGATGGCAGTCCCTACTGCCTGTAAACACAGTCCAGTTCATAGTGAATGATGACAGGTCCTACAGCTGTAAACACACAGTCCAGTTCATAGTGAATGATGACAGGCCCTACTGTCTGTAAACACACAGTCCAGTTCATAGTGAATGATGACATGCCCTACTGTCTGTAAACACACAGTCCAGTTCATAGTGAATGATGGCAGGCCCTACTGCCTGTAAACACACAGTCCAGTTCATAGTGAATGATGACAGGCCCTACTGCCTGTAAACACACAGTCCAGTTCATAGTGAATGATGACAGGCCCTACTGCCTGTAAACACACAGTCCAGTTCAAAGTGAATGATGGCAGGCCCTACTGCCTGTAAACACACAGTGCAGTTCAGAGTGAATGATGACAGGCCCTACTGTCTGTAAACACACAGTGCAGTTCAGAGTGAATGATGGCAGGCCCTACTGCCTGTAAACACACAGTCCAGTTCATAGTGAATGATGACAGGCCCTACTGCCTGTAAACACACAGTCCAGTTCATAGTGAATGATGACAGGCCCTACTGCCTGTAAACACACAGTCCAGTTCATAGTGAATGATGACAGGCCCTACTGCCTGTAAACACACAGTCCAGTTCAAAGTGAATGATGGCAGGTCCTACTTCCTGTAAACACACAGTCCAGTTCATAGTGAATGATGGCAGGCCCTTCTGCCTGTAAACACACAGTCCAGTTCATAGTGAATGATGGCAGGCCCTACTGCCTGTAAACACACAGTCCAGTTCAAAGTGAATGATGACAGGTCCTACTTCCTGTAAACACAGTCCAGTTCAAAGTGAATGATGGCAGGTCCTACTTCCTGTAAACACAGTCCAGTTCAAAGTGAATGATGGCGGTCCTGTGTGGTAAATGGCGAGTTTGTATGAAGGCCTACTGTAGCTCTGATTGGCTATAGCGTATTGGTCTGTGTCGGTCCTGTACTGGACGAGATGTGTTTTTATTAGGTTTTATTGACTGCAGTGTCTATTAATTGTCCAAACACACTTTCCACTTTCTATATTACTATAGAATTTTCATAAATGTCTGAGCATTGTAAGAATTTATGAAAATGACCATATCTAAGTGGTCGCTCGTCAGAAAATGTTTTTTTTTAAGTGTCATATTCTTTCCTGGGGGTGTAAATGGACCAATTTTAAGGAAATGTCATGTTGCTAAAATGCTGTCAGTTCCACTTTAAATGTAACAATATTTCACACACACAACTAATTTTCAAAGAGATGGCTGACAACAAGAAGTGCACTGCAGTAAAAACTACTTAACTTGTAGTTGAAAGTCATCCTTGAAAAGAGAGAAAGCTAACAAATTAGCAACAACATCCTATTTGATAACACACCTGCTGTAGCCACCGCAAACTAGCAGACAACAAAAGCTAGCTTGCTAGACCGTGGGGAAACTACTGCTCCTTATTATTGGTCTTCAAGAAGGCAGATGCCTTTTATCTAGCTTCTAATGGCCCAGCCAATGGCTGACGTAGCTAGGAAAGAAAAATTGTGGTTGAATAGTTTTTTCTCTTCAGCGTTTTAACCCTTTCCTTTCCAACAAAAATGTAAGAGATTAAATCAGAACATAATTGAAAATAATAATATAACACATAACTTCTTCAGGATTGGTGGGTTCCCCTGAAGGACGGTTGAGCTAATGTAGGCTAATTTGATTAGCAAGAGGTTGTAAGTAAGAAAAAAACGTAAGAAGAAGATTTTCCAGGACATAGACATATCTAATATTGGCAGAAAGCTTACATTATTGTTTATCTAACTGCACTTTCCAATTGACAGTAGATTTTAAAGTGAAATAAATATCATTCTATTGTTTGAGGAGAGTGCACAGTTTTGAACAAACTTTGCACATACACTGATGCCATCTAGTGGCCAAAATCTATATTGCACCTGTGCTGGAATAATACATTATGTCCTTTCTCTGATGGTACAAAACACGGTTGTTGTTTATCTTTGAATTATCTTTTACCAGATCTCATTTTTATATTCCTCTACATTCCTTTCCACAAACCTCAGTGTTTCCTTTCAAATGGTATCAAGAATATCCTTGCTTCAGGGCCTGAGCTACAGGCAGTTAGATTTGGGTATGTTATTTTCAGAGAAAATTGAAAAAAGGAGCCAATGAAAAAATTACAATCATGGTCTTGAATTGGACTCATTTTGCTGGTCTCGGTCTTGACTCTGTGCCCCACCCCCCCTCCGGTCTTGGGTGTTGACTAGGACTCAATTAGTTCCGGTCTTGGGTGTTGACTAGGACTCAATTTGTTCCGGTCTTGGGTGTTGACTAGAACCCCCAGTCTTGGTCTTGAACTTTAGGTGGTCTCGAACACAACATTTGGATCAAATCCTTGGCAGGTCACTACTGTAAGACCAGACCCAGACCTGCATGTGTGTGTGTGTGTGTGTGTGTGTGTGTGTGTGTGTGTGTGTGTGTGTGTGTGTGTGTGTGTGTGTGTGTGTGTGTGTGTGTGTGTGTGTGTGTGTGTGTGTGTGTGTGTGTGTGTGTGTGTGTGTGTGTGTGTGTGTGTGTGTGTGCATCATGACTTCGGGCAGGTGTGTGTGTGCGGGGGGGTCATAACCCATAACCTGGTTTTCTCAGCTGCTGCCTGCCATGCCATCTGAATGAACAAAGACACTGTCTGTTCCAAACATGAGGAAGTGGCTACAGTACATCTGCTCAAAGAGTCTACCGATGTTCCCTCTAAGCTCGTTATGAGTAGAAGAAATATTAGCCTGTGCAGAGAGGCACAAGATTGAAGTTCACTCAACTTCACTCTAGACTTTCCCCCATTAGTTAACACTATCAACGTTTCCCTTTATCATGGGGACTCGTGATCGACTCAACGCAATATTAGCCACTTTCATTGCAACAAAAACTAACTCTGCAAGACTTGCAACAGACTTTTGTTGTAGGCAGAGTGCATCAGAGTAGGATTCTATTGCATTGACAGGCATTACCCATTCTCTACGCCGACCGGTGCACAATAACCTATCACAGCTGCAGTAGGCCTATATGCAAATAGATCATTGCCTTATATGGATCTGTGCCATTGACTTTGAACTGGACTGTGTTTACAGCATGAGCGGTCGTGAGTAGATGTGCTTGTTTTGAGATCAAAATGTTCACATTTTTTCTTTGCTAGTTAGTGAGTTATTAGCCCAGCTAATTTCTAGACAGAAATGTGAGAGTGAATGATGCCAGGTCCTACTTCCTGTAAACACACAGTCCGACAAGAGCACAAAATGCATTTCTTTGAAAAGCGAGTCAGGTAAAGAGCTTTTTATATATATATTTCATTGTATTTTTCTAACCCCTTCTCTTACATTTACATTTACATTTAAGTCATTTAGCAGACTCTCTTATCCAGAGCGACTTACAAATTGGTGCATTCACCTTATTCACTCTTCGGAGGACAAATATCTTTGTTTGTTTTTTACAGTTTTTTTGCTACATTTACATGTACATACATTTTACTTTTCTACATAACAATAACATTAACAAACATAAACTCTTTAATCCCACCCTCTCAGCCCATCCCGTCTATCACCATAGACCACCCTCTCAGCCCATCCCACCTATCACCATAGACCACCCTCTCAGCCCATCCCGCCTATCACCATAGACCACCCTCTCAACCCATCCCACCTATCACCATAGACCACCCCCTCAGCCCATCCCACCTATCACCATAGACCACCCTCTCAGCCCATCCCACCTATCACCATAGACCACCCTCTCAGCCCATCCCACCTATCACCATAGACCACCCCCTCAGCCCATCCCACCTATCACCATAGACCACCCCTCAGCCCATCCCACCTATCACCATAGACCACCCCTCAGTCCATCCCACCTATCACCATAGACCACCCTCTCAGCCCATCCCACCTATCACCATAGACCACCCCCTCAGTCCATCCCACCTATCACCATAGACCACCCTCTCAGCCCATCCCACCTATCACCATAGACCACCCCCTCAGCCCATCCCACCTATCACCATAGACCACCCCCTCAGCCCATCCCACCTATCACCATAGACCACCCCTCAGCCCATCCCACCTATCACCATAGACCACCCTCTCAGCCCATCCCATCTATCACCATAGACCACCCTCTCAGCCCATCCCACCTATCACCATAGACCACCCCCTCAGTCCATCCCACCTATCACCATAGACCACCCCCTCAGCCCATCCCACCTATCACCATAGACCACCCTCTCAGCCATCCCACCTATCACCATAGACCACCCTCTCAGCCCATCCCACCTATCACCATAGACCACCCTCTCAGCCCATCCCACCTATCACCATAGACCACCCTCTCAGCCCATCCCACCTATCACCATAGACCACCCCTCAGCCCATCCCACCTATCACCATAGACCACCCTCTCAGCCCATCCCACCTATCACCATAGACCACCCCTCAGCCCATCCCACCTATCACCATAGACCACCCTCTCAGCCCATCCCACCTATCACCATAGACCACCCCCTCAGCCCATCCCACCTATCACCATAGACCACCCCCTCAGCCCATCCCACCTATCACCATAGACCACCCCCCTCAGCCCATCCCACCTATCACCATAGACCACCCTCTCAGCCCATCCCACCTATCACCATAGACCACCCCCTCAGCCCATCCCACCTATCACCATAGACCACCCCTCAGCCCATCCCACCTATCACCATAGACCACCCCTCAGCCCATCCCACCTATCACCATAGACCACCCCTCAGCCCATCCCACCTATCACCATAGACCACCCCCTCAGCCCATCCCACCTATCACCATAGACCACCCCCTCAGCCCATCCCACCTATCACCATAGACCACCCCCTCAGCCCATCCCACCTATCACCATAGACCACCCTCTCAGCCCATCCCACCTATCACCATAGACCACCCTCTCAGCCCATCCCACCTATCACCATAGACCACCCCCTCAGCCCATCCCACCTATCACCATAGACCACCCCCTCAGCCCATCCCACCTATCACCATAGACCACCCCCTCAGCCCATCCCACCTATCACCATAGACCACCCTCTCAGCCCATCCCACCTATCACCATAGACCACCCCTCAGCCCATCCCACCTATCACCATAGACCACCCTCTCAGCCCATCCCACCTATCCCCATAGACCACCCCTCAGCCCATCCCACCTATCACCATAGACCACCCCCTCAGCCCATCCCACCTATCACCATAGACCACCCCCTCAGCCCATCCCACCTATCACCATAGACCACCCCCTCAGCCCATCCCACCTATCACCATAGACCACCCTCTCAGCCCATCCCACCTATCACCATAGACCACCCCCTCAGCCCATCCCACCTATCACCATAGACCACCCCCTCAGTCCATCCCACCTATCACCATAGACCACCCCCTCAGCCCATCCCACCTATCACCATAGACCACCCCCTCAGCCCATCCCACCTATCACCATAGACCACCCCCTCAGCCCATCCCACCTATCACCATAGACCACCCCCAGCCCATCCCACCTATCACCATAGACCACCCTCTCAGCCCATCCCACCTATCACCATAGACCACCCCCTCAGCCCATCCCACCTATCACCATAGACCACCCCCTCAGCCCATCCCATCTATCACCATAGACCACCCTCTCAGCCCATCCCACCTATCACCATAGACCACCCCCTCAGTCCATCCCACCTATCACCATAGACCACCCCCTCAGCCCATCCCACCTATCACCATAGACCACCCTCTCAGCCCATCCCACCTATCACCATAGACCACCCCCTCAGTCCATCCCACCTATCACCATAGACCACCCCTCAGCCCATCCCACCTATCACCATAGACCACCCCTCAGCCCATCCCACCTATCACCATAGACCACCCCTCAGCCCATCCCACCTATCACCATAGACCACCCCCTCAGCCCATCCCACCTATCACCATAGACCACCCTCTCAGCCCATCCCACCTATCACCATAGACCACCCTCTCAGCCCATCCCACCTATCACCATAGACCACCCCCTCAGCCCATCCCACCTATCACCATAGACCACCACCATGTTTTGATTTTTTGCCATTCCTGACCTATCACCAGAAACAACCTACCCCTCTGGATAAGAGTGTCCATCCACCTAAATGTAAATAGACCAAATGTCAATACCCAGAATAATTGACCACCCCCTCATTGATCCCTATCACCATAGACCACCACCATGTTTTGATTTTTACCTGTGAATCCCTGTATTCCTGAACCTGTGACCAGTAACAGCCTACATTACCTGGTACTCTCTGGATATAGCCATGTGTCTGCTAAATGACTTAAATGTAATTATGTAAATGTCAATAGCCAGAATAATTGACCTATTGTGTATATAGCCTGGTATTACCTGTATATAACCATGTTATTACCTGGTACTCCTGTATATAGCCATGTTATTACCTGGGACTTCCTGTATATAGCCATGTTATTACCTGGTACTCTGTGTATATAGCCATGTTATTACCTGGTACTCCTGTATATAGCCATGTTATTACCTGGTACTCTGTGTATATAGCCATGTTATTACCTGGGACTTCCTGTATATAGCCATGTTATTACCTGGTATATAGAGCCATGTTATTACCTGGTACTCTGTGTATATAGCCATGTTATTACCTGGGACTCCTGCATATAGCCATGTTATTACCTGGTACTCCCTGTATATAGCCATGTTATTACCTGGTACTCTGTGTATATAACCATGTTATTACCTGGTACTTCCTGTATATAGCCATGTTATTACCTGGTACTTCCTGTATAGAGCCATGTTATTACCTGGTACTTCCTGTATATAGCCATGTTATTACCTGGTACTCCCTGTAATAGGCATGTTATTACCTGGTACTCCCTGTATATAGCCATGTTATTACCTGGGACTCACTGTATATAGCCATGTTATTACCTGGTACTTCCTGTATATAGCCATGTTATTACCTGGTACTTCCTGTATAGAGCCATGTTATTACCTGGTACTTCCTGTATATAGCCATGTTATTACCTGGTACTTCCTGTATATAGCCATGTTATTACCTGGTACTCCCTGTATATAGCCATGTTATTACCTGGTACTTCCTGTATATAGCCATGTTATTACCTGGTACTTCCTGTATATAGCCATGTTATTACCTGGTACTTCCTGTATATAGCCATGTTATTACCTGGTACTTCCTGTATATAGCCATGTTATTACCTGGTACTTCCTGTATATAGCCATGTTATTACCTGGTACTCCTGTATATAGCCATGTTATTACCTGGTACTTCCTGTATATAGCCATGTTATTACCTGGTACTTCCTGTATATAGTAATATAATATAATATAATATATGCCATTTAGCTGACGCTTTTATCCAAAGCAGACTTACAGTCATGTGTGCATACATTCTACGTATGGGTGGTCCACAGAAGGAATCGTATATTACCCACTACCCTGGCGTTACAAGCGCCATGCTCTACCAACTGAGCCACAGATAGCCATGTTATTACCTGGTACTCCTGTATATAGCCATGTTATTACCTGGTACTCCCTGTATATAGCCATGTTATTACCTGGTACTTCCTGTATATAGCCATGTTATTACCTGGTACTTCCTGTATATGACCTTGTACTTCCTGTATATAGCCATGTTATTACCTGGTACTTCCTGTATATAGCCATGTTATTACCTGGTACTTCCTGTATATAGCCATGTTATTACCTGGTACTTCCTGTATATAGCCATGTTATTACCTGGTACTTCCTGTATATAGCCATGTTATTACCTGGTACTTCCTGTATATAGCCATGTTATTACCTGGTACTTCCTGTATATAGCCATGTTATTACCTGGTACTTCCTGTATATAGCCATGTTATTACCTGGTACTCCTGTATATAGCCATGTTATTACCTGGTACTTCCTGTATATAGCCATGTTATTACCTGGTACTCCTGTATATGTTATTACCTGCCATGTTATTACCTGGGACTTCATATAGCTGTATACCTGGTACTTCCTGTATATAGCCATGTTATTACCTGGTACTTCCTGTATATAGCCATGTTATTACCTGGTACTTCCTGTATATAGCCATGTTATTACCTGGTACTTCCTGTATATAGCCATGTTATTACCTGGTACTCCCTGTATATAGCCATGTTATTACCTGGTACTCCCTGTATATAGCCATGTTTACCCATTTTGAAACAATGCTAACCTTCTTCTCTCTTCCTCTCCTCCCCAATAGGTAAACAACAATGGCCTGGTCTCGTTCCTCAGAGAGGTGTCTCAGTTCACACCTGTATCGTTTCCCATCGCCGGAGACCGGAGGGTTGTGGCGCCGTTCTGGGCTGACGTGGACAACAGGCGGGCGGGGCAGGTCTTTTACAGAGAGAGTAAAGACCCGTCTGTCCTCCTGAGGGCCACGGCTGACGTCAGACGACACTTCTCTGAGTTCCCAGAGTTCAGTGCGACGTGGATCCTCATCTCAACGTGGCACAAAGTCACCTTCTTTGGAGGAAGTGACATCACACCGGTTAGGATTCTCAACCAATTAAAATACATATATCAATCAATCAATCAATCAATCAATGAAAATATGTACTCTACGCTGTTCTCTGCAGGTGAATTCGTTCCAGGTCATACTGATCACCAACGGAGAGGTATCCTTCACCATCTTCCAGTATCATGAGATCACCTGGACCACAGGCATGCACGCCAGCAGTGGAGGAGACCTGGCAGGGCTAGGAGGCATCGCTGCACAGGTAGGGTCACGGAGAAGTCCCTCACAAACCATGTTTATAGGTAGGATGACAGAGATGTCCTCACAAACCGTGGTTATAGTGTAGGATCACAGAGAGGTCCACACACACAGTTTATAGTGTAGGATGACAGAGATGTCCTCACAAACCGTGGTTATAGTGTAGGATCACAGAGAGGTCCTCACACACAGTTTATAGTGTAGGATCACAGAGATGTCCACACAAACCATGTTTATAGTGTAAGATCACAGAGAGGTCCTCACAATCCGTTTTTCTAGGTAGGATGACAGAGAGGTCCTCACAAACCGTGGTTATAGGTAGGATGACAGAGGTCCTCACAAACCGTGTTTCTAGTGTAAGATCACAGAGATGTCCTCATAAACCGTGGTTATAGGTAGGATGACAGAGAGGTCCTCACAAACCATCATAAATATATTCAGAAACCATAGCTATCTTCCCTGTTTTGTCCTCAGAACAGCCTAAATTCTTCGGGGCATGGACTCTACAAGGTGTTGAAAGCGTTCCACAAGGATGCTGGTCCATGTTGACTCTGATGCTTCCACAGGGATGCTGGTCCATGTTGACTCTGATGCTTCCACAGGGATGCTGGTCCATGTTGACTCTGATGCTCCCACAGGGATGCTGGTCCATGTTGACTCTGATGCTTCCACAGGGATGCTGGTCCATGTTGACTCTGATGTTTCCACAGGGATGCTGGTCCATGTTGACTCTGATGCTTCCACAGGGATGCTGGTCCATGTTGACTCTGATGCTTCCACAGGGATGCTGGTCCATGTTGACTCTGATGCTTCCACAGGGATGCTGGTCCATGTTGACTCTGATGCTTCCACAGGGATGCTGGTCCATGTTGACTCTGATGCTTCCACAGGGATGCTGGTCCATGTTGACTCTGATGCTTCCACAGGGATGCTGGTCCATGTTGACTCTGATGCTTCCACAGGGATGCTGGTCCATGTTGACTCTGATGCTTCCACAGGGATGCTGGTCCATGTTGACTCTGATGCTTCCCACAGGGATGCTGGTCCATGTTGACTCTGATGCTTCCCACAGGGATGCTGGTCCATGTTGACTCTGATGCTTCCACAGGGATGCTGGTCCATGTTGACTCTGATGCTTCCACAAGGATGCTGGTCCATGTTGACTCTGATGCTTCCACAGGGATGCTGGTCCATGTTGACTCTGATGCTTCCACAGGGATGCTGGTCCATGTTGACTCTGATGCTTCCACAGGGATGCTGGTCCATGTTGACTCTGATGCTTCCCACAGTTGTGTCAAGTTGGCTGGATGTCCTTTGGGTGGTGGACCATTCTTGATACACAGAGGAAACTATTGAGTATGAAAAACCCAGCAGCGTTGCAGTTCTTGACACAAACCGGTGCGCCTGTCACCTACTTAACCCCGTTCAAAGGCTCTTAAATATTTTGTCTTGTCCATTCACCCTCTGAATGTCACACAGACACAATCCATGTCTTAACTGTCTCAAGGCTTAAACATCCTTCTTTAACCCCGTCTTCCTCCCCTTCATCTACACTGATTGAAGTGGATTTAACAAGTAACATCAATATTATTCACCTGGATTCAAGCATTTCGCTACACCCGCAATAACATCTGCAAAATATGTGTATGCGACCAATTAAATGTGATTAATCTGGTCAGTCTATGTCACGGAAAGAGCAGGTGTTCTTAATGTTTTGTATACTCAGTGTTTATGTCTATATATACATTTGGAGAGCAGGTGTTCTTAATGTTTTGTATACTCAGTGTTTATGTCTATATATACATTTGGAGTGCAGGTGTTCTTAATGTTTTGTATACTCAGTGTTTATGTCTATATATACATTTGGAGAGCAGGTGTTCTTAATGTTTTGTATACTCAGTGTTTACGTCTATATATACATTTGGAGAGCAGGTGTTCTTAATGTTTTGTATACTCAGTGTTTATGTCTATATATAAATTTGGAGAGCAGGTGTTCTTAATGTTTTGTATACTCAGTGTTTATGTCTATATATACATTTGGAGAGCAGGTGTTCTTAATGTTTTGTATACTCAGTGTTTATGTCTATATATACATTTGGAGAGCAGGTGTTCTTAATGTTTTGTTTCCAAATATACATTTGGAAAGTTTTCAGACCCCTTGACTTTTTCCAGATGTTTTATCGTAACATCCTGACTCTAACATTGATTACATTTTTTAGAATCCTCATCGATCTACACAAAATACCCCATAATGGCTAAGTGAAGATTTTTCAAAAATGTTTGCAAATATATTAAGAATAAAAAACAGAAATACCTTATTTACATAAGTATTCAGACCCTTTGCTACATGACTCGAAATTTAGCTCAAGTGCATTCTGTTTCCATTGACCATCCTTGATGTTTCTACAACTTGATTGGAGTTCACCACCTGTGGTAAATTCAATTGATTGGACATGATTTGGAAAGGTACACACCTGTCTATATATGGTCCCACAGTTGACAGTGCATGTCAGAGCAAGAACCAAGCCATGAGGTCAAAGGAATTGTCAGTAGAGCTTCGCGACAGGATTGTGTCGAGGGGAAGGGTACCAAAACATTTCTGCAGCATTGAAGGTCCCCAAGAACACAGTGGCCTCCACCATTCTGCAGTATTGAAGGTCCCCAAGAACACAGTGGCCTCCATCATTCTGCAGCATTGAAGGTCCCCAAGAACACAGTGGCCTCCATCATTCTGCAGCTTTGAAGGTCCCCAAGAACACAGTGGTCTCCATCATTCTGCAGCTTTGAAGGTCCCCAAGAACACAGTGGTCTCCATCATTCTGCAGCTTTGAAGGTCCCCAAGAACACAGTGGTCTACATCATTCTGCAGCATTGAAGGTCCCCAAGAACACAGTGGCCTCCATCATTCTGCAGCATTGAAGGTCCCCAAGAACACAGTGGCCTCCATCATTCTGCAGCATTGAAGGTCCCCAAGAACACAGTGGCCTCCATCATTCTGCAGCATTGAAGGTCCCCAAGAACACAGTGGCCTCCATCATTCTGCAGCATTGAAGGTCCCCAAGAACACAGTGGCCTCCATCATTCTGCAGCATTGAAGGTCCCCAAGAACACAGTGGCCTCCATCATTCTGCAGCATTGAAGGTCCCCAAGAACACAGTGACCTCCATCATTCTGCAGCATTGAAGGTCCCCAAGAACATAGTGGTCTCCATCATTCATAAATGGAAGAAGTTTGGAACCACCAAGACTCGTCCTAGAGGCCGGCCGCCCGGCCAAACTGAGCAATCAGGGGAGAAGGGCCTTGGTCAGGGAGGTGACCAAGAACCCTGTGGTCACTCTGACAGCTCTTCAGAGTTCCTCTGTGGAGATGGGAAAACCTTCTAGAAGGACGACCATCTATACAACACTCCACCAATCAGACCTTTATGGTAGAGTGGCCAGACGGAAGCCACTCCTCAGTAAAAGGCACATGACAGCCCACTTGGAGTTTGCCATAAGCCATCTAAAGACTCTCAGACTATGAGAAACAAGATTCTCTGGTCTGATGAAACCAAGATTGAACTCTTTGGCCTGAATGCCAAGCGTCACGTCTGGAGGAAACCGGTCACCATCCCTACGGTGAAGCATGGTGGTGACAGCATCCCTACGGCGAAGCATGGTGGTGGCACCAGGGGAATCCAGATGAAAGCTATGATCCCTTATTGATGTTACTTGTTAAATCCACTTCAATCAGTGTAGATGAAGGGGAGGAAGACAGGGTTAAATAATGATTTTTAAGCCTTGAGACAATTGAGACATGGATTGTAAAACATTCGCCGATTCATGGATTGTGTATGTGTGACATTCAGAGGGTGAATGGGCAAGACAAAAATGTAAGTGCCTTTGAACGGGGTAGTAGGTGATAGTAGATGGTAGTAGATGGTAGTAGGTGGTGGTAGGTGGTAGTAGGTGGTAGTAGGTGGTAGTAGGTGGTAGTAGGTGGTAGTAGGTGGTAGTAGGTGATAGTAGATGGTAGTAGATGGTAGTAGGTGGTGGTAGGTGGTAGTAGGTGGTAGTAGGTGGTAGTAGGTGGTAGTAGGTGGTAGTAGATGGTAGTAGATGGTAGTAGGTGGTGGTAGGTGGTAGTAGGTGGTAGTAGGTGGTAGTAGGTGGTAGTAGATGGTAGTAGGTGGTAGTAGGTGGTGGTAGGTGGTAGTAGGTGGTAGTAGGTGGTAGTAGATGGTAGTAGGTGGTAGTAGATGGTAGTAGGTGGTAGTAGGTGGTAGTAGGTGGTAGATGGTAGTAGATGGTAGTAGGTGGTAGTAGTATAGGTGGTAGTAGGTGGTAGTAGATGGTAGTAGGTGGTAGTAGGTGGTAGTAGATGGTAGTAGGTGGTAGTAGGTGGTAGTAGGTGGTAGTAGATGGTAGTAGATAGTAGGTGGTAGTAGGTGGTAGATGGTAGTAGATGGTAGGTGGTAGTAGGTGGTAGTAGATGGTAGTAGGTGGTAGTAGGTGGTAGGTAGTAGGTAGTAGGTGGTAGTAGGTGGTGGTAGTAGGTGGTAGTGGTAGTAGATGGTAGTAGGTGGTAGTAGTAGGTGGTAGTGGTAGTAGATGGTAGTAGATGGTAGTAGGTGGTAGTAGGTGGTAGTAGGTGGTAGTAGGTGGTAGTGGTAGTAGGTGGTAGTAGGTGGTAGTGGTAGTAGGTGGTAGTAGGTGGTAGTAGGTGGTAGTAGGTGGTAGGTAGTAGGTGGTAGTAGATGGTAGTAGGTGGTAGTAGGTGGTAGTAGGTAGTAGTAGTAGGTGGTAGTAGGTGGTAGTAGGTGGTAGGTGGTAGTAGGTAGTAGGTGGTAGTAGGTAGTAGTAGTAGGTGGTAGTAGGTGGTAGTAGGTGGTAGTAGGTGGTAGTGGTAGTAGGTGGTAGTAGGTGTAGTAGTAGGTGGTAGTAGGTGGTAGTAGGTGGGTAGTAGATGGTAGTAGGTGGTGTAGGTGGTAGTAGGTGGTAGGTAGGTAGTAGATGGTAGTAGGTGGTAGTAGATGGTAGTAGGTAGTAGGTGGTAGTAGATGGTAGTAGATGGTAGTAGGTGGTAGTAGGTGATGGTAGTAGATGGTAGTAGATGGTAGTGGTAGTAGGTGGTAGTAGATGGTAGTAGATGGTAGTAGGTGGTAGTAGGTGATAGTAGTAGGTGGTAGTAGGTGGTAGTAGGTGGTAGTAGATGGTAGTAGGTGGTAGTAGGTGGTAGTAGGTGATAGTAGATGGTAGTAGATGGTAGTAGGTGGTAGTAGGTAGTAGGTGGTAGTAGGTGGTAGTAGGTGGTAGTAGGTGGT
>NC_068442.1:52959197-53021697 GCF_023373465.1 Oncorhynchus keta
TCTCAGCATCACCCGGAGCATGTCTTTAAGGGTGGTCTCTCCAGCATCACCCGGAGCATGTCTTTAAGGGTGGTTGGTCCCTCTTCAGCATCACCCGGAGCATGTCTTTAAGGGTGGTCTCTTCAGCATCACCCGGAGCATGTCTTTAAGGGTGGTCTCTTCAGCATCACCCGGAGCATGTCTTTAAGGGTGGTCTCTCCAGCATCACCCGGAGCATGACTTTAAGGGTGGTCTCTTCAGCATCACCCGGAGCATGTCTTTAAGGGTGGTCTCTTCAGCATCACCCGGAGTATGTCTTTAAGGGTGGTCTCTTCAGCATCACCCGGAGCATGTCTTTAAGGGTGGTCTCTCCAGCATCACCCGGAGCATGTCTTTAAGGGTGGTCTCTCTTCAGCATCACCCGGAGCATGTCTTTAAGGGTGGTCTCTCTTCAGCATCACCCGGAGCATGTCTTTAAGGGTGGTCTCTCTCAGCATCACCCGGAGCATGTCTTTAAGGGTGGTCTCTTCAGCATCACCCGGAGCATGTCTTTAAGGGTGGTCTCTCTCCAGCATCACCCGGAGCATGTCTTTAAGGGTGGTCTCTCCAGCATCACCCGGAGCATGTCTTTAAGGGTGGTCTCTCTCCAGCATCACCCGGAGCATGTCTTTAAGGGTGGTTGGTCCCTCTTCAGCATCACCCGGAGCATGTCTTTAAGGGTGGTCTCTTCAGCATCACCCGGGTATGTCTTTAAGGGTGGTCTCTTCAGCATCACCCGGAGCATGTCTTTAAGGGTGGTCTCTCTCCAGCATCACCCGGAGCATGACTTTAAGGGTGGTCTCTTCAGCATCACCCGGAGCATGTCTTTAAGGGTGGTCTCTTCAGCATCACCCGGAGCATGTCTTTAAGGGTGGTCTCTTCAGCATCACCCGGAGCATGTCTTTAAGGGTGGTCTCTCTCCAGCATCACCCGGAGCATGTCTTTAAGGGTGGTCTCTCTCCAGCATCACCCGGAGCATGTCTTTAAGGGTGGTCTCTCTCCAGCATCACCCGGAGCATGTCTTTAAGGGTGGTCTCTCTCCAGCATCACCCGGAGCATGTCTTTAAGGGTGGTCTCTCTCCAGCATCACCCGGAGCATGTCTTTAAGGGTGGTCTCTCCAGCATCACCCGGAGCATGTCTTTAAGGGTGGTCTCTCTCCAGCATCACCCGGAGCATGTCTTTAAGGGTGGTCTCTCTCCAGCATCACCCGGAGCATGTCTTTAAGGGTGGTCTCTCTCCAGCATCACTCTAAACTGTGTCTCTCCTGATAGGCAGGTTTTAACGCTGGCGACGGGAAACGCTACTTCAACATCCCGGGGTCTCGTACTGATGATGTCGTGGATGTGGAGGGAACCACCAACGTGGGTCACCCCGGGAGATGGGTGTTCCGGATCGACAATGCCCAGGTGGAGGTGGGCGGATGCAACCACTCCGGTAAGATGGAGGAGGGATATTTAGACATTATGATAAAAATACAAATGAAAATGAAGTGTGTTGTGACGTTGTTAAATGCACTTTAATATAATTGTGAGATGATTGTGAATTGATTTCGTCTGATGTACCCTATCCTCCATTGTCTTAGCTGGACTAGCGTATTGTAGGACTGTCTCTGCATGGCGTATTGTAGGACTGACTCTGCATGGCGTATGGGACTAGGATTGACTCTGCATGGCGTATGGGACTAGGATTGACTCTGCATGATGTATGAGACTAGGATTGACTCTGCATGGCGTATTGTAGGACTGACTCTGCATGGCGTATGGGACTAGGATTGACTCTGCATGATGTATGAGACTAGGATTGACTCTGCATGGTGTATGGGACTAGGATTGACTCTGCATGATGTATGGGACTAGGATTGACTCTGCATGGCGTATTGTAGGACTGACTCTGCATGGCGTATGAGACTAGGATTGACTCTGCATGATGTATGGGACGAGAATTGACTCTGCATGGCGTATGGGACTAGGATTGACTCTGCATGATGTATGAGACTAGGATTGACTCTGCATGATGTATGGGACTAGGATTGACTCTGCATGGTGTATGGGACTAGGATTGACTCTGCATGGCGTATGGGACTAGGATTGACTCTGCATGGTGTATGGGACTAGGATTGACTCTGCATGGTGTATGGGACTAGGATTGACTCTGCATGGCGTATGGGACTAGGATTGACTCTGCATGATGTATGGGACTAGGATTGACTCTGCATGGTGTATGGGACTAGGATTGACTCTGCATGGCGTATGGGACTAGGATTGACTCTGCATGATGTATGAGACTAGGATTGACTCTGCATGGTGTATGGGACTAGGATTGACTCTGCATGGCGTATGAGACTAGGATTGACTCTGCATGGCGTATGGGACTAGGATTGACTCTGCATGATGTATGAGACTAGGATTGACTCTGCATGATGTATGAGACTAGGATTGACTCTGCATGGTGTATGGGACTAGGATTGACTCTGCATGGCGTATGGGACTAGGATTGACTCTGCATGGCGTATGGGACTAGGATTGACTCTGCATGATGTATGGGACGAGAATTGACTCTGCATGGCGTATGGGACTAGGATTGACTCTGCATGGCGTATGGGACTAGGATTGACTCTGCATGATGTATGGGACTAGGATTGACTCTGCATGGTGTATGGGACTAGGATTGACTCTGCATGGCGTATGGGACTAGGATTGACTCTGCATGGTGTATGGGACTAGGATTGACTCTGCAAGGTGTATGGGACTAGGATTGACTCTGCATGGCGTATGGGACTAGGATTGACTCTGCATGATGTATGGGACTAGGATTGACTCTGCATGGTGTATGGGACTAGGATTGACTCTGCATGGCGTATGGGACTAGGGTTGACTCTGTATGATGTATGAGACTAGGATTGACTCTGCATGGTGTATGGGACTAGGATTGACTCTGCATGGCGTATGGGACTAGGATTGACTCTGCATGGCGTATGGGACTAGGATTGACTCTGCATGGCGTATGGGACTAGGGGTTGACTCTGCATGGCGTATGGGACTAGGATTGACTCTGTATGGCGTATGGGACTAGGGGTTGACTCTGCATGGCGTATGAGACTAGGATTGACTCTGCATGGCGTATGGGACTAGGATTGACTCTGCATGGCGTATGGGACTAGGATTGACTCTGCATGGCGTATGGGACTAGGATTGACTCTGCATGGCGTATGGGACTAGGATTGACTCTGCATGGCGTATGGGACTAGGATTGACTCTGCATGGCGTATGAGATTAGGACTGACTCTGCATGGCGTATGGGACTAGGATTGACTCTGCATGGCGTATGGGACTAGGATTGACTCTGCATGGCGTATGGGACTAGGATTGACTCTGCATGATGTATGAGACTAGGATTGACTCTGCATGGTGTATGGGACTAGGATTGACTCTGCATGGCGTATTGTAGGACTGACTCTGCATGGCGTGAGACTAGGATTGACTCTGCATGATGTATGAGACTAGGATTGACTCTGCATGATGTATGAGACTAGGATTGACTCTGCATGGTGTATGGGACTAGGATTGACTCTGCATGGCGTATGGGACTAGGATTGACTCTGCATGGCGTATGGGACTAGGATTGACTCTGCATGATGTATGGGACGAGGATTGACTCTGCATGGCGTATGGGACTAGGATTGACTCTGCATGGCGTATGGGACTAGGATTGACTCTGCATGATGTATGGGACTAGGATTGACTCTGCATGGTGTATGGGACTAGGATTGACTCTGCATGGCGTATGGGACTAGGATTGACTCTGCATGGTGTATGGGACTAGGATTGACTCTGCATGGTGTATGGGACTAGGATTGACTCTGCATGGCGTATGGGACTAGGATTGACTCTGCATGATGTATGAGACTAGGATTGACTCTGCATGGTGTATGGGACTAGGATTGACTCTGCATGGCGTATGGGACTAGGGTTGACTCTGCATGATGTATGAGACTAGGATTGACTCTGCATGGTGTATGGGACTAGGATTGACTCTGCATGGCGTATGGGACTAGGATTGACTCTGCATGGCGTATGGGACTAGGATTGACTCTGCATGGCGTATGGGACTAGGGTTGACTCTGCATGGCGTATGGGACTAGGATTGACTCTGTATGGCGTATGGGACTAGGATTGACTCTGCATGGCGTATGGGACTAGGATTGACTCTGCATGGCGTATGAGACTAGGATTGACTCTGCATGGCGTATGGGACTAGGATTGACTCTGCATGGCGTATGGGACTAGGATTGACTCTGCATGGCGTATGGGACTAGGATTGACTCTGCATGGCGTATGGGACTAGGATTGACTCTGCATGGCGTATGGGACTAGGATTGACTCTGCATGGCGTATGAGATTAGGACTGACTCTGCATGGCGTATGGGACTAGGATTGACTCTGCATGGCGTATGGGACTAGGATTGACTCTGCATGGCGTATGGGACTACGATTGACTCTGTATGGCGTATGGGACTAGGATTGACTCTGCATGGCGTATGGGACTAGGATTGACTCTGCATGGTGTATGAGACTAGGATTGACTCTGCATGGCGTATGGGACTAGGATTGACTCTGCATGGCGTATGAGACTAGGATTGACTCTGCATGGCGTATGGGACTAGGATTGACTCTGTATGGCGTATGGGACTAGGATTGACTCTGCATGGCGTATGGGACTAGGATTGACTCTGTATGGCGTATGGGACTAGGATTGACTCTGCATGGCGTATGGGACTAGGATTGACTCTGCATGGCGTATGGGACTAGGATTGACTCTGCATGGCGTATGAGACTAGGATTGACTCTGCATGGCTTCTCGCCTCACTAACTAGCTGTTCTATCTCTCCTCCTCACTAACTAGCTGCTCTCTCTCTCCTCCTCACTAACTAGCTGTTCTCTCCTCCTCACTAACTAGTTGTTCTATCTCTCCTTCTCACTAACTAGTTGTTCTCATTCTCTCCTCCTCACTAATTAGCTGTTCTCTCTCTCCCTCCTCCTCACTAACTAGCTGTTATCTCTCTCTCCTCCTCACTAACTAGCTGTTCTCTCTCTCTCCTCCTCACTAACTAGATGTACTATCTCTCCTCCTCACTAACTAGCTGTTCTCTCTCTCTCCTCCTCACTAACTAGATGTACTGTCTCTCCTCCTCACTAACTAGCTGTTCTCTCTCTCCCCCTCACTAACTAGCTGTTCTGTCTCCTCCTCAGCGTCGGTGTGTCCACACCTTCGACCCTGTCTGAACGGAGGTCGCTGTATAGACGACTGCATCACCGGCAACCCTTCCTTCACCTGCTCTTGTCTGGCTGGCTTCACAGGACCGCGGTGCCAGATAGGTCAGTCGGTGAACTTTGACCTTTGACCACAGTCACTCTGCTCCGTTCTGCCCCGGAGCCATAAATACAGCCCCTGTTTAGATACAACCCCACAGCCCCTAGATCTGAGAGGATTTGATATGTTTATTACAGTCCCTAGATCTGAGAGGATTTGATAGGTTTATTACAGCCCCTAGATCTGAGAGGATTTGATAGGTTTATTACAGCCCCTGTTTAGATACAACCCCACAGCCCCTAGATCTGAGAGGATTTGATATGTTTATTACAGCCCCTAGATCTGAGAGGATTTGATAGGTTTATTACAGCCCCTAGATCTGAGAGGATTTGATAGGTTTATTACAGCCCCTAGATCTGAGAGGATTTGATAGGTTTATTACAGCCCCTAGATCTGAGAGGATTTGATAGGTTTATTACAGCCCCTAGATCTGAGAGGATTTGATAGGTTTATTACAGCCCCTAGATCTGAGAGGATTTGATAGGTTTATTACAGCCCCTAGATCTGAGAGGATTTGATAGGTTTATTACAGCCCCTAGATCTGAGAGGATTTGATAGGTTTATTACAGCCCCTAGATCTGAGAGGATTTGATAGGTTTATTACAGCCCCTAGATCTGAGAGGATTTGATAGGTTTATTACAGCCCCTGTTTAGAAACAACCCCATAGCCCCTAGATCTGAGAGGATTTGATAGGTTTATTACAGCCCCTAGATCTGAGAGGATTTGATAGGTTTATTACAGCCCCTAGATCTGAGAGGATTTGATAGGTTTATTACAGCCCCTAGATCTGAGAGGATTTGATAGGTTTATTACAGCCCCTAGATCTGAGAGGATTTGATAGGTTTATTACAGTCCCTAGATCTGAGAGGATTTGATAGGTTTATTACAGCCCCTAGATCTGAGAGGATTTGATATGTTTATTACAGCCCCTAGATCTGAGAGGATTTGATAGGTTTATTACAGCCCCTAGATCTGAGAGGATTTGATAGGTTTATTACAGCCCCTGTTTAGAAACAACCCCATAGCCCCTAGATCTGAGAGGATTTGATAGGTTTATTACAGCCCCTAGATCTGAGAGGATTTGATAGGTTTATTACAGCCCCTAGATCTGAGAGGATTTGATAGGTTTATTACAGCCCCTAGATCTGAGAGGATTTGATAGGTTTATTACAGCCCCTAGATCTGAGAGGATTTGATAGGTTTATTACAGCCCCTAGATCTGAGAGGATTTGATAGGTTTATTACAGCCCCTGTTTAGAAACAACCCCAGCCCCTAGATCTGAGAGGATTTGATAGGTTTATTACAGCCCCTAGATCTGAGAGGATTTGATAGGTTTATTACAGCCCCTAGATCTGAGAGGATTTGATAGGTTTATTACAGCCCCTAGATCTGAGAGGATTTGATAGGTTTATTACAGCCCCTAGATCTGAGAGGATTTGATAGGTTTATTACAGTCCCTAGATCTGAGAGGATTTGATAGGTTTATTACAGCCCCTAGATCTGAGAGGATTTGATATGTTTATTACAGCCCCTAGATCTGAGAGGATTTGATAGGTTTATTACAGCCCCTAGATCTGAGAGGATTTGATAGGTTTATTACAGCCCCTGGATCTGAGAGGATTTGATAGGTTTATTACAGCCCCTAGATCTGAGAGGATTTGATAGGTTTATTACAGCCCCTGTTTAGATACAACCCCACAGCCCCAAGATCTGAGAGGATTTGATAGGTTTATTACAGCCCCTGTTTAGATACAACCCCACAGCCCCTAGATCTGAGAGGATTTGATAGGTTTATTACAGCCCCTGTTTAGATACAACCCCACAGCCCCAAGATCTGAGAGGATTTGATAGGTTTATTACAGCCCCTGTTTAGATACAACCCCACAGCCCCTAGATCTGAGAGGATTTGATAGGTTTATTACAGCCCCTAGATCTGAGAGGATTTGATAGGTTTATTACAGCCCCTAGATCTGAGAGGATTTGATAGGTTTATTACAGCCCCTAGATCTGAGAGGATTTGATAGGTTTATTACAGCCCCTGTTTAGAAACAACCCCATAGCCCCTAGATCTGAGAGGATTTGATAGGTTTATTACAGCCCCTAGATCTGAGAGGATTTGATAGGTTTATTACAGCCCCTAGATCTGAGAGGATTTGATAGGTTTATTACAGCCCCTAGATCTGAGAGGATTTGATAGGTTTATTACAGCCCCTAGATCTGAGAGGATTTGATAGGTTTATTACAGCCCCTAGATCTGAGAGGATTTGATAGGTTTATTACAGCCCCTAGATCTGAGAGGATTTGATAGGTTTATTACAGCCCCTGTTTAGAAACAACCCCACAGCCCCTAGATCTGAGAGGATTTGATAGGTTTATTACAGCCCCTAGATCTGAGAGGATTTGATAGGTTTATTACAGCCCCTAGATCTGAGAGGATTTGATAGGTTTATTACAGCCCCTAGATCTGAGAGGATTTGATAGGTTTATTACAGCCCCTAGATCTGAGAGGATTTGATAGGTTTATTACAGTCCCTAGATCTGAGAGGATTTGATAGGTTTATTACAGCCCCTAGATCTGAGAGGATTTGATATGTTTATTACAGCCCCTAGATCTGAGAGGATTTGATAGGTTTATTACAGCCCCTAGATCTGAGAGGATTTGATAGGTTTATTACAGCCCCTGTTTAGAAACAACCCCATAGCCCCTAGATCTGAGAGGATTTGATAGGTTTATTACAGCCCCTAGATCTGAGAGGATTTGATAGGTTTATTACAGCCCCTAGATCTGAGAGGATTTGATAGGTTTATTACAGCCCCTAGATCTGAGAGGATTTGATAGGTTTATTACAGCCCCTAGATCTGAGAGGATTTGATAGGTTTATTACAGCCCCTAGATCTGAGAGGATTTGATAGGTTTATTACAGCCCCTGTTTAGATACAACCCCACAGCCCCTAGATCTGAGAGGATTTGATAGGTTTATTACAGCCCCTAGATCTGAGAGGATTTGATAGGTTTATTACAGCCCCTAGATCTGAGAGGATTTGATAGGTTTATTACAGCCCCTAGATCTGAGAGGATTTGATAGGTTTATTACAGCCCCTAGATCTGAGAGGATTTGATAGGTTTATTACAGTCCCTAGATCTGAGAGGATTTGATAGGTTTATTACAGCCCCTAGATCTGAGAGGATTTGATATGTTTATTACAGCCCCTAGATCTGAGAGGATTTGATAGGTTTATTACAGCCCCTAGATCTGAGAGGATTTGATAGGTTTATTACAGCCCCTAGATCTGAGAGGATTTGATAGGTTTATTACAGCCCCTAGATCTGAGAGGATTTGATAGGTTTATTACAGCCCCTGTTTAGATACAACCCCACAGCCCCTAGATCTGAGAGGATTTGATAGGTTTATTACAGCCCCTGTTTAGATACAACCCCACAGCCCCTAGATCTGAGAGGATTTGATAGGTTTATTACAGCCCCTAGATCTGAGAGGATTTGATAGGTTTATTACAGCCCCTAGATCTGAGAGGATTTGATAGGTTTATTACAGCCCCTAGATCTGAGAGGATTTGATAGGTTTATTACAGCCCCTGTTTAGATACAACCCCATAGCCCCTAGATCTGAGAGGATTTGATAGGTTTATTACAGCCCCTAGATCTGAGAGGATTTGATAGGTTTATTACAGCCCCTGTTTAGATACAACCCCATAGCCCCTAGATCTGAGAGGATTTGATAGGTTTATTACAGCCCCTAGATCTGAGAGGATTTGATAGGTTTATTACAGCCCCTGGATCTGAGAGGATTTGATAGGTTTATTACAGCCCCTAGATCTGAGAGGATTTGATAGGTTTATTACAGCCCCTAGATCTGAGAGGATTTGATAGGTTTATTACAGTCCCTAGATCTGAGAGGATTTGATAGGTTTATTACAGCCCCTAGATCTGAGAGGATTTGATAGGTTTATTACAGCCCCTGTTTAGAAACAACCCCATAGCCCCTAGATCTGAGAGGATTTGATAGGTTTATTACAGCCCCTAGATCTGAGAGGATTTGATAGGTTTATTACAGCCCCTAGATCTGAGAGGATTTGATAGGTTTATTACAGCCCCTAGATCTGAGAGGATTTGATAGGTTTATTACAGCCCCTGGATCTGAGAGGATTTGATAGGTTTATTACAGCCCCTAGATCTGAGAGGATTTGATAGGTTTATTACAGCCCCTAGATCTGAGAGGATTTGATAGGTTTATTACAGTCCCTAGATCTGAGAGGATTTGATAGGTTTATTACAGCCCCTAGATCTGAGAGGATTTGATAGGTTTATTACAGCCCCTGTTTAGAAACAACCCCATAGCCCCTAGATCTGAGAGGATTTGATAGGTTTATTACAGCCCCTAGATCTGAGAGGATTTGATAGGTTTATTACAGCCCCTAGATCTGAGAGGATTTGATAGGTTTATTACAGCCCCTAGATCTGAGAGGATTTGATAGGTTTATTACAGTCCCTAGATCTGAGAGGATTTGATAGGTTTATTACAGCCCCTAGATCTGAGAGGATTTGATAGGTTTATTACAGTCCCTAGATCTGAGAGGATTTGATAGGTTTATTACAGCCCCTAGATCTGAGAGGATTTGATAGGTTTATTACAGCCCCTAGATCTGAGAGGATTTGATAGGTTTATTACAGCCCCTAGATCTGAGAGGATTTGATAGGTTTATTACAGTCCCTAGATCTGAGAGGATTTGATAGGTTTATTACAGCCTCTAGATCTGAGAGGATTTGATAGGTTTATTACAGCCCCTAGATCTGAGAGGATTTGATAGGTTTATTACAGCCCCTGTTTAGAAACAACCCCATAGCCCCTAGATCTGAGAGGATTTGATAGGTTTATTACAGCCCCTAGATCTGAGAGGATTTGATAGGTTTATTACAGTCCCTAGATCTGAGAGGATTTGATAGGTTTATTACAGCCCCTAGATCTGAGAGGATTTGATAGGTTTATTACAGTCCCTAGATCTGAGAGGATTTGATAGGTTTATTACAGCCCTAGATCTGAGAGGATTTGATAGGTTTATTACAGCCCCTAGATCTGAGAGGATTTGATAGGTTTATTACAGCCCCTGTTTAGAAACAACCCCATAGCCCCTAGATCTGAGAGGATTTGATAGGTTTATTACAGCCCCTAGATCTGAGAGGATTTGATAGGTTTATTACAGCCCCTAGATCTGAGAGGATTTGATAGGTTTATTACAGCCCCTAGATCTGAGAGGATTTGATAGGTTTATTACAGCCCCTAGATCTGAGAGGATTTGATAGGTTTATTACAGTCCCTAGATCTGAGAGGATTTGATAGGTTTATTACAGCCCCTAGATCTGAGAGGATTTGATAGGTTTATTACAGTCCCTAGATCTGAGAGGATTTGATAGGTTTATTACAGCCCCTAGATCTGAGAGGATTTGATAGGTTTATTACAGCCCCTAGATCTGAGAGGATTTGATAGGTTTATTACAGCCCCTAGATCTGAGAGGATTTGATAGGTTTATTACAGCCCCTAGATCTGAGAGGATTTGATAGGTTTATTACAGCCCCTAGATCTGAGAGGATTTGATAGGTTTATTACAGCCCCTAGATCTGAGAGGATTTGATAGGTTTATTACAGCCCCTAGATCTGAGAGGATTTGATAGGTTTATTACAGCCCCTGTTTAGAAACAACCCCATAGCCCCTAGATCTGAGAGGATTTGATAGGTTTATTACAGCCCCTAGATCTGAGAGGATTTGATAGGTTTATTACAGCCCCTGGATCTGAGAGGATTTGATAGGTTTATTACAGCCCCTAGATCTGAGAGGATTTGATAGGTTTATTACAGCCCCTAGATCTGAGAGGATTTGATAGGTTTATTACAGTCCCTAGATCTGAGAGGATTTGATAGGTTTATTACAGCCCCTAGATCTGAGAGGATTTGATAGGTTTATTACAGCCCCTGTTTAGAAACAACCCCATAGCCCCTAGATCTGAGAGGATTTGATAGGTTTATTACAGCCCCTAGATCTGAGAGGATTTGATAGGTTTATTACAGCCCCTAGATCTGAGAGGATTTGATAGGTTTATTACAGCCCCTAGATCTGAGAGGATTTGATAGGTTTATTACAGCCCCTGGATCTGAGAGGATTTGATAGGTTTATTACAGCCCCTAGATCTGAGAGGATTTGATAGGTTTATTACAGCCCCTAGATCTGAGAGGATTTGATAGGTTTATTACAGTCCCTAGATCTGAGAGGATTTGATAGGTTTATTACAGCCCCTAGATCTGAGAGGATTTGATAGGTTTATTACAGCCCCTGTTTAGAAACAACCCCATAGCCCCTAGATCTGAGAGGATTTGATAGGTTTATTACAGCCCCTAGATCTGAGAGGATTTGATAGGTTTATTACAGCCCCTAGATCTGAGAGGATTTGATAGGTTTATTACAGCCCCTAGATCTGAGAGGATTTGATAGGTTTATTACAGTCCCTAGATCTGAGAGGATTTGATAGGTTTATTACAGCCCCTAGATCTGAGAGGATTTGATAGGTTTATTACAGTCCCCTAGATCTGAGAGGATTTGATAGGTTTATTACAGCCCCTAGATCTGAGAGGATTTGATAGGTTTATTACAGCCCCTAGATCTGAGAGGATTTGATAGGTTTATTACAGCCCCTAGATCTGAGAGGATTTGATAGGTTTATTACAGTCCCTAGATCTGAGAGGATTTGATAGGTTTATTACAGCCCTAGATCTGAGAGGATTTGATAGGTTTATTACAGCCCCTAGATCTGAGAGGATTTGATAGGTTTATTACAGCCCCTGTTTAGAAACAACCCCATAGCCCCTAGATCTGAGAGGATTTGATAGGTTTATTACAGCCCCTAGATCTGAGAGGATTTGATAGGTTTATTACAGCCCCTAGATCTGAGAGGATTTGATAGGTTTATTACAGTCCCTAGATCTGAGAGGATTTGATAGGTTTATTACAGCCCCTAGATCTGAGAGGATTTGATAGGTTTATTACAGTCCCTAGATCTGAGAGGATTTGATAGGTTTATTACAGCCTCTAGATCTGAGAGGATTTGATAGGTTTATTACAGCCCCTAGATCTGAGAGGATTTGATAGGTTTATTACAGCCCCTGTTTAGAAACAACCCCATAGCCCCTAGATCTGAGAGGATTTGATAGGTTTATTACAGCCCCTAGATCTGAGAGGATTTGATAGGTTTATTACAGCCCCTAGATCTGAGAGGATTTGATAGGTTTATTACAGCCCCTAGATCTGAGAGGATTTGATAGGTTTATTACAGCCCCTAGATCTGAGAGGATTTGATAGGTTTATTACAGTCCCTAGATCTGAGAGGATTTGATAGGTTTATTACAGCCCCTAGATCTGAGAGGATTTGATAGGTTTATTACAGCCCCTAGATCTGAGAGGATTTGATAGGTTTATTACAGCCCCTAGATCTGAGAGGATTTGATAGGTTTATTACAGCCCCTAGATCTGAGAGGATTTGATAGGTTTATTACAGCCCCTAGATCTGAGAGGATTTGATAGGTTTATTACAGCCCCTAGATCTGAGAGGATTTGATAGGTTTATTACAGCCCCTAGATCTGAGAGGATTTGATAGGTTTATTACAGCCCCTAGATCTGAGAGGATTTGATAGGTTTATTACAGCCCCTAGATCTGAGAGGATTTGATAGGTTTATTACAGCCCCTAGATCTGAGAGGATTTGATAGGTTTATTACAGCCCCTAGATCTGAGAGGGATTTGATAGGTTTATTACAGCCCCTAGATCTGAGAGGATTTGATAGGTTTATTACAGCCCCTAGATCTGAGAGGATTTGATAGGTTTATTACAGCCCCTAGATCTGAGAGGATTTGATAGGTTTATTACAGCCCCTAGATCTGAGAGGATTTGATAGGTTTATTACAGCCCCTAGATCTGAGAGGATTTGATAGGTTTATTACAGCCCCTAGATCTGAGAGGATTTGATAGGTTTATTACAGTCCCTAGATCTGAGAGGATTTGATAGGTTTATTACAGCCCCTAGATCTGAGAGGATTTGATAGGTTTATTACAGTCCCTAGATCTGAGAGGATTTGATAGGTTTATTACAGCCCCTGTTTAGATCAACCCCACAGCCCCTAGATCTGAGAGGATTTGATAGGTTTATTACAGCCCCTAGATCTGAGAGGATTTGATATGTTTATTACAGCCCCTAGATCTGAGAGGATTTGATAGGTTTATTACAGCCCCTAGATCTGAGAGGATTTGATAGGTTTATTACAGCCCCTAGATCTGAGAGGATTTGATAGGTTTATTACAGCCCCTGTTTAGATACAACCCCACAGCCCCTAGATCTGAGAGGATTTGATAGGTTTATTACAGCCCCTAGATCTGAGAGGATTTGATATGTTTATTACAGCCCCTAGATCTGAGAGGATTTGATAGGTTTATTACAGCCCCTAGATCTGAGAGGATTTGATAGGTTTATTACAGTCCCTAGATCTGAGAGGATTTGATAGGTTTATTACAGCCCCTAGATCTGAGAGGATTTGATAGGTTTATTACAGCCCCAACCCCAGCCCCTAGATCTGAGAGGATTTGATAGGTTTATTACAGCCCCTAGATCTGAGAGGATTTGATATGTTTATTACAGCCCCTAGATCTGAGAGGATTTGATAGGTTTATTACAGCCCCTAGATCTGAGAGGATTTGATAGGTTTATTACAGCCCCTAGATCTGAGAGGATTTGATAGGTTTATTACAGCCCCTAGATCTGAGAGGATTTGATAGGTTTATTACAGCCCCTGTTTAGATACAACCCCACAGCCCCTAGATCTGAGAGGATTTGATAGGTTTATTACAGCCCCTAGATCTGAGAGGATTTGATAGGTTTATTACAGCCCCTAGATCTGAGAGGATTTGATAGGTTTATTACAGCCCCTAGATCTGAGAGGATTTGATAGGTTTATTACAGCCCCTAGATCTGAGAGGATTTGATAGGTTTATTACAGCCCCTAGATCTGAGAGGATTTGATAGGTTTATTACAGCCCCTAGATCTGAGAGGATTTGATAGGTTTATTGACAGCCCCTAGATCTGAGAGGATTTGATAGGTTTAAAGACAGCCCCTAGATCTGAGAGGATTTGATAGGTTTATTACAGCCCCTGTTTAGATACAACCCCACAGTCCCTAGATCTGAGAGGATTTGATAGGTTTATTACAGCCCCTAGATCTGAGAGGATTTGATATGTTTATTACAGCCCCTAGATCTGAGAGGATTTGATAGGTTTATTACAGCCCCTAGATCTGAGAGGATTTGATAGGTTTATTACAGTCCCTAGATCTGAGAGGATTTGATAGGTTTATTACAGCCCCTAGATCTGAGAGGATTTGATAGGTTTATTACAGCCCCTGTTTAGATACAACCCCACAGCCCCTAGATCTGAGAGGATTTGATAGGTTTATTACAGCCCCTAGATCTGAGAGGATTTGATATGTTTATTACAGCCCCTAGATCTGAGAGGATTTGATAGGTTTATTACAGCCCCTAGATCTGAGAGGATTTGATAGGTTTATTACAGCCCTAGATCTGAGAGGATTTGATAGGTTTATTACAGCCCCTAGATCTGAGAGGATTTGATAGGTTTATTACAGCCCCTGTTTAGATACAACCCCACAGCCCCTAGATCTGAGAGGATTTGATAGGTTTATTACAGCCCCTAGATCTGAGAGGATTTGATAGGTTTATTACAGTCCCTAGATCTGAGAGGATTTGATAGGTTTATTACAGTCCCTAGATCTGAGAGGATTTGATAGGTTTATTACAGCCCCTAGATCTGAGAGGATTTGATAGGTTTATTACAGCCCCTAGATCTGAGAGGATTTGATAGGTTTATTACAGCCCCTAGATCTGAGAGGATTTGATAGGTTTATTACAGTCCCTAGATCTGAGAGGATTTGATAGGTTTATTACAGCCTCTAGATCTGAGAGGATTTGATAGGTTTATTACAGCCCCTAGATCTGAGAGGATTTGATAGGTTTATTACAGCCCCTGTTTAGAAACAACCCCATTAGCCCCTAGATCTGAGAGGATTTGATAGGTTTATTACAGCCCCTAGATCTGAGAGGATTTGATAGGTTTATTACAGCCCCTAGATCTGAGAGGATTTGATAGGTTTATTACAGCCCCTAGATCTGAGAGGATTTGATAGGTTTATTACAGCCCCTAGATCTGAGAGGATTTGATAGGTTTATTACAGTCCCTAGATCTGAGAGGATTTGATAGGTTTATTACAGCCTCTAGATCTGAGAGGATTTGATAGGTTTATTACAGCCCCTAGATCTGAGAGGATTTGATAGGTTTATTACAGCCCCTGTTTAGAAACAACCCCATAGCCCCTAGATCTGAGAGGATTTGATAGGTTTATTACAGCCCCTAGATCTGAGAGGATTTGATAGGTTTATTACAGCCCCTAGATCTGAGAGGATTTGATAGGTTTATTACAGCCCCTAGATCTGAGAGGATTTGATAGGTTTATTACAGCCCCTAGATCTGAGAGGATTTGATAGGTTTATTACAGTCCCTAGATCTGAGAGGATTTGATAGGTTTATTACAGCCCCTAGATCTGAGAGGATTTGATAGGTTTATTACAGTCCCTAGATCTGAGAGGATTTGATAGGTTTATTACAGCCCTAGATCTGAGAGGATTTGATAGGTTTATTACAGCCCCTAGATCTGAGAGGATTTGATAGGTTTATTACAGCCCCTAGATCTGAGAGGATTTGATAGGTTTATTACAGCCCCTAGATCTGAGAGGATTTGATAGGTTTATTACAGCCCCTAGATCTGAGAGGATTTGATAGGTTTATTACAGCCCCTAGATCTGAGAGGATTTGATAGGTTTATTACAGCCCCTAGATCTGAGAGGATTTGATAGGTTTATTACAGCCCCTAGATCTGAGAGGATTTGATAGGTTTATTACAGCCCCTAGATCTGAGAGGATTTGATAGGTTTATTACAGCCCCTAGATCTGAGAGGATTTGATAGGTTTATTACAGCCCCTAGATCTGAGAGGATTTGATAGGTTTATTACAGTCCCTAGATCTGAGAGGATTTGATAGGTTTATTACAGCCCCTAGATCTGAGAGGATTTGATAGGTTTATTACAGTCCCTAGATCTGAGAGGATTTGATAGGTTTATTACAGCCCCTAGATCTGAGAGGATTTGATAGGTTTATTACAGCCCCTAGATCTGAGAGGATTTGATAGGTTTATTACAGCCCCTAGATCTGAGAGGATTTGATAGGTTTATTACAGCCCCTAGATCTGAGAGGATTTGATAGGTTTATTACAGCCCCTAGATCTGAGAGGATTTGATAGGTTTATTACAGCCCCTAGATCTGAGAGGATTTGATAGGTTTATTACAGCCCCTAGATCTGAGAGGATTTGATAGGTTTATTACAGCCCCTAGATCTGAGAGGATTTGATAGGTTTATTACAGCCCCTAGATCTGAGAGGATTTGATAGGTTTATTACAGCCCCTAGATCTGAGAGGATTTGATAGGTTTATTACAGCCCCTAGATCTGAGAGGATTTGATAGGTTTATTACAGCCCCTAGATCTGAGAGGATTTGATAGGTTTATTACAGCCCCTAGATCTGAGAGGATTTGATAGGTTTATTACAGCCCCTAGATCTGAGAGGATTTGATAGGTTTATTACAGCCCCTAGATCTGAGAGGATTTGATAGGTTTATTACAGCCCCTAGATCTGAGAGGATTTGATAGGTTTATTACAGTCCCTAGATCTGAGAGGATTTGATAGGTTTATTACAGCCCCTAGATCTGAGAGGATTTGATAGGTTTATTACAGTCCCTAGATCTGAGAGGATTTGATAGGTTTATTACAGCCCCTGTTTAGATACAACCCCACAGCCCCTAGATCTGAGAGGATTTGATAGGTTTATTACAGCCCCTAGATCTGAGAGGATTTGATATGTTTATTACAGCCCCTAGATCTGAGAGGATTTGATAGGTTTATTACAGCCCCTAGATCTGAGAGGATTTGATAGGTTTATTACAGCCCCTAGATCTGAGAGGATTTGATAGGTTTATTACAGCCCCTGTTTAGATACAACCCCACAGCCCCTAGATCTGAGAGGATTTGATAGGTTTATTACAGCCCCTAGATCTGAGAGGATTTGATATGTTTATTACAGCCCTAGATCTGAGAGGATTTGATAGGTTTATTACAGCCCCTAGATCTGAGAGGATTTGATAGGTTTATTACAGTCCCTAGATCTGAGAGGATTTGATAGGTTTATTACAGCCCCTAGATCTGAGAGGATTTGATAGGTTTATTACAGCCCCTGTTTAGATACAACCCCACAGCCCTAGATCTGAGAGGATTTGATAGGTTTATTACAGCCCCTAGATCTGAGAGGATTTGATATGTTTATTACAGCCCCTAGATCTGAGAGGATTTGATAGGTTTATTACAGCCCCTAGATCTGAGAGGATTTGATAGGTTTATTACAGCCCCTAGATCTGAGAGGATTTGATAGGTTTATTACAGCCCCTAGATCTGAGAGGATTTGATAGGTTTATTACAGCCCCTGTTTAGATACAACCCCACAGCCCCTAGATCTGAGAGGATTTGATAGGTTTATTACAGCCCCTAGATCTGAGAGGATTTGATAGGTTTATTACAGTCCCTAGATCTGAGAGGATTTGATAGGTTTATTACAGTCCCTAGATCTGAGAGGATTTGATAGGTTTATTACAGCCCCTAGATCTGAGAGGATTTGATAGGTTTATTACAGCCCCTAGATCTGAGAGGATTTGATAGGTTTATTACAGCCCCTAGATCTGAGAGGATTTGATAGGTTTATTACAGTCCCTAGATCTGAGAGGATTTGATAGGTTTATTACAGCCTCTAGATCTGAGAGGATTTGATAGGTTTATTACAGCCCCTAGATCTGAGAGGATTTGATAGGTTTATTACAGCCCCTGTTTAGAAACAACCCCATAGCCCCTAGATCTGAGAGGATTTGATAGGTTTATTACAGCCCCTAGATCTGAGAGGATTTGATAGGTTTATTACAGCCCCTAGATCTGAGAGGATTTGATAGGTTTATTACAGTCCCTAGATCTGAGAGGATTTGATAGGTTTATTACAGCCCCTAGATCTGAGAGGATTTGATAGGTTTATTACAGTCCCTAGATCTGAGAGGATTTGATAGGTTTATTACAGCCCCTAGATCTGAGAGGATTTGATAGGTTTATTACAGCCCCTAGATCTGAGAGGATTTGATAGGTTTATTACAGCCCCTGTTTAGAAACAACCCCATAGCCCCTAGATCTGAGAGGATTTGATAGGTTTATTACAGCCCCTAGATCTGAGAGGATTTGATAGGTTTATTACAGCCCCTAGATCTGAGAGGATTTGATAGGTTTATTACAGCCCCTAGATCTGAGAGGATTTGATAGGTTTATTACAGCCCCTAGATCTGAGAGGATTTGATAGGTTTATTACAGTCCCTAGATCTGAGAGGATTTGATAGGTTTATTACAGCCCCTAGATCTGAGAGGATTTGATAGGTTTATTACAGTCCCTAGATCTGAGAGGGATTTGATAGGTTTATTACAGCCCCTAGATCTGAGAGGATTTGATAGGTTTATTACAGCCCCTAGATCTGAGAGGATTTGATAGGTTTATTACAGCCCCTAGATCTGAGAGGATTTGATAGGTTTATTACAGCCCCTAGATCTGAGAGGATTTGATAGGTTTATTACAGCCCCTAGATCTGAGAGGATTTGATAGGTTTATTACAGCCCCTAGATCTGAGAGGATTTGATAGGTTTATTACAGCCCCTAGATCTGAGAGGATTTGATAGGTTTATTACAGCCCCTAGATCTGAGAGGATTTGATAGGTTTATTACAGCCCCTAGATCTGAGAGGATTTGATAGGTTTATTACAGCCCCTAGATCTGAGAGGATTTGATAGGTTTATTACAGCCCCTAGATCTGAGAGGATTTGATAGGTTTATTACAGCCCCTAGATCTGAGAGGATTTGATAGGTTTATTACAGCCCCTAGATCTGAGAGGATTTGATAGGTTTATTACAGCCCCTAGATCTGAGAGGATTTGATAGGTTTATTACAGCCCCTAGATCTGAGAGGATTTGATAGGTTTATTACAGCCCCTAGATCTGAGAGGATTTGATAGGTTTATTACAGTCCCTAGATCTGAGAGGATTTGATAGGTTTATTACAGCCCCTAGATCTGAGAGGATTTGATAGGTTTATTACAGTCCCTAGATCTGAGAGGATTTGATAGGTTTATTACAGCCCCTGTTTAGATACAACCCCACAGCCCCTAGATCTGAGAGGATTTGATAGGTTTATTACAGCCCCTAGATCTGAGAGGATTTGATATGTTTATTACAGCCCCTAGATCTGAGAGGATTTGATAGGTTTATTACAGCCCCTAGATCTGAGAGGATTTGATAGGTTTATTACAGCCCCTAGATCTGAGAGGATTTGATAGGTTTATTACAGCCCTGTTTAGATACAACCCCACAGCCCCTAGATCTGAGAGGATTTGATAGGTTTATTACAGCCCCTAGATCTGAGAGGATTTGATATGTTTATTACAGCCCTAGATCTGAGAGGATTTGATAGGTTTATTACAGCCCCTAGATCTGAGAGGATTTGATAGGTTTATTACAGTCCCTAGATCTGAGAGGATTTGATAGGTTTATTACAGCCCCTAGATCTGAGAGGATTTGATAGGTTTATTACAGCCCCTGTTTAGATACAACCCCACAGTCCCTAGATCTGAGAGGATTTGATAGGTTTATTACAGCCCCTAGATCTGAGAGGATTTGATAGGTTTATTACAGCCCCTAGATCTGAGAGGATTTGATAGGTTTATTACAGCCCCTAGATCTGAGAGGATTTGATAGGTTTATTACAGCCCCTAGATCTGAGAGGATTTGATAGGTTTATTACAGCCCCTAGATCTGAGAGGATTTGATAGGTTTATTACAGCCCCTGTTTAGATACAACCCCACAGCCCCTAGATCTGAGAGGATTTGATAGGTTTATTACAGCCCCTAGATCTGAGAGGATTTGATAGGTTTATTACAGTCCCTAGATCTGAGAGGATTTGATAGGTTTATTACAGTCCCTAGATCTGAGAGGATTTGATAGGTTTATTACAGCCCCTAGATCTGAGAGGATTTGATAGGTTTATTACAGCCCCTGTTTAGATACAACCCCACAGCCCCTAGATCTGAGAGGATTTGATAGGTTTATTACAGCCCCTAGATCTGAGAGGATTTGATATGTTTATTACAGCCCCTAGATCTGAGAGGATTTGATAGGTTTATTACAGCCCCTAGATCTGAGAGGATTTGATAGGTTTATTACAGCCCCTAGATCTGAGAGGATTTGATAGGTTTATTACAGCCCCTAGATCTGAGAGGATTTGATAGGTTTATTACAGCCCCTAGATCTGAGAGGATTTGATAGGTTTATTACAGCCCCTAGATCTGAGAGGATTTGATAGGTTTATTACAGTCCCTAGATCTGAGAGGATTTGATAGGTTTATTACAGCCCCTAGATCTGAGAGGATTTGATAGGTTTATTACAGCCCCTAGATCTGAGAGGATTTGATAGGTTTATTACAGCCCCTAGATCTGAGAGGATTTGATAGGTTTATTACAGCCCCTAGATCTGAGAGGATTTGATAGGTTTATTACAGCCCCTAGATCTGAGAGGATTTGATAGGTTTATTACAGCCCCTAGATCTGAGAGGATTTGATAGGTTTATTACAGCCCCTAGATCTGAGAGGATTTGATAGGTTTATTACAGCCCCTAGATCTGAGAGGATTTGATAGGTTTATTACAGTCCCTAGATCTGAGAGGATTTGATAGGTTTATTACAGCCCCTAGATCTGAGAGGATTTGATATGTTTATTACAGTCCCTAGATCTGAGAGGATTTGATAGGTTTATTACAGCCCCTGTTTAGATACAACCCCACAGCCCCTAGATCTGAGAGGATTTGATAGGTTTATTACAGCCCCTAGATCTGAGAGGATTTGATATGTTTTATTACAGCCCCTAGATCTGAGAGGATTTGATAGGTTTATTACAGCCCCTAGATCTGAGAGGATTTGATAGGTTTATTACAGCCCCTAGATCTGAGAGGATTTGATAGGTTTATTACAGCCCCTGTTTAGATACAACCCCACAGCCCCTAGATCTGAGAGGATTTGATAGGTTTATTACAGCCCCTAGATCTGAGAGGATTTGATATGTTTATTACAGCCCCTAGATCTGAGAGGATTTGATAGGTTTATTACAGCCCCTAGATCTGAGAGGATTTGATATGTTTATTACAGTCCCTAGATCTGAGAGGATTTGATAGGTTTATTACAGCCCCTAGATCTGAGAGGATTTGATAGGTTTATTACAGCCCCTGTTTAGATACAACCCCACAGCCCCTAGATCTGAGAGGATTTGATATGTTTATTACAGTCCCTAGATCTGAGAGGATTTGATAGGTTTATTACAGCCCCTAGATCTGAGAGGATTTGATAGGTTTATTACAGCCCCTAGATCTGAGAGGATTTGATAGGTTTATTACAGCCCCTAGATCTGAGAGGATTTGATAGGTTTATTACAGCCCCTAGATCTGAGAGGATTTGATAGGTTTATTACAGCCCCTAGATCTGAGAGGATTTGATAGGTTTATTACAGCCCCTGTTTAGATACAACCCCACAGCCCCTAGATCTGAGAGGATTTGATAGGTTTATTACAGCCCCTAGATCTGAGAGGATTTGATAGGTTTATTACAGTCCCTAGATCTGAGAGGATTTGATAGGTTTATTACAGTCCCTAGATCTGAGAGGATTTGATAGGTTTATTACAGCCCCTAGATCTGAGAGGATTTGATAGGTTTATTACAGCCCCTGTTTAGATACAACCCCACAGCCCCTAGATCTGAGAGGATTTGATAGGTTTATTACAGCCCCTAGATCTGAGAGGATTTGATATGTTTATTACAGCCCCTAGATCTGAGAGGATTTGATAGGTTTATTACAGCCCCTAGATCTGAGAGGATTTGATAGGTTTATTACAGCCCCTAGATCTGAGAGGATTTGATAGGTTTATTACAGCCCCTAGATCTGAGAGGATTTGATAGGTTTATTACAGCCCCTAGATCTGAGAGGATTTGATAGGTTTATTACAGCCCCTAGATCTGAGAGGATTTGATAGGTTTATTACAGTCCCTAGATCTGAGAGGATTTGATAGGTTTATTACAGCCCCTAGATCTGAGAGGATTTGATAGGTTTATTACAGCCCCTGTTTAGATACAACCCCACAGCCCCTGATCTGAGAGGATTTGATAGGTTTATTACAGCCCCTAGATCTGAGAGGATTTGATAGGTTTATTACAGCCCCTAGATCTGAGAGGATTTGATAGGTTTATTACAGTCCCTAGATCTGAGAAGATTTGATAGGTTTATTACAGCCCCTAGATCTGAGAGGATTTGATAGGTTTATTACAGCCCCTGTTTAGATACAACCCCACAGCCCCTAGATCTGAGAGGATTTGATAGGTTTATTACAGCCCCTAGATCTGAGAGAGGATTTGATAGGTTTATTACAGCCCCTAGATCTGAGAGGATTTGATAGGTTTATTACAGCCCCTAGATCTGAGAGGATTTGATAGGTTTATTACAGCCCCTAGATCTGAGAGGATTTGATAGGTTTATTACAGTCCCTAGATCTGAGAGGATTTGATAGGTTTATTACAGCCCCTAGATCTGAGAGGATTTGATAGGTTTATTACAGCCCCTGTTTAGATACAACCCCACAGCCCCTAGATCTGAGAGGATTTGATAGGTTTATTACAGCCCCTAGATCTGAGAGGATTTGATATGTTTATTACAGCCCCTAGATCTGAGAGGATTTGATAGGTTTATTACAGCCCCTAGATCTGAGAGGATTTGATAGGTTTATTACAGCCCCTAGATCTGAGAGGATTTGATAGGTTTATTACAGCCCCCCCACAGCCCCTAGATCTGAGAGGATTTGATAGGTTTATTACAGTCCCTAGATCTGAGAGGATTTGATAGGTTTATTACAGCCCCTAGATCTGAGAGGATTTGATAGGTTTATTACAGCCCCTGTTTAGATACAACCCCATAGCCCCTAGATCTGAGAGGATTTGATAGGTTTATTACAGCCCCTAGATCTGAGAGGATTTGATAGGTTTATTACAGCCCCTAGATCTGAGAGGATTTGATAGGTTTATTACAGCCCCTAGATCTGAGAGGATTTGATAGGTTTATTACAGCCCCTAGATCTGAGAGGATTTGATAGGTTTATTACAGCCCCTAGATCTGAGAGGATTTGATAGGTTTATTACAGCCCCTAGATCTGAGAGGATTTGATAGGTTTATTACAGCCCCTAGATCTGAGAGGATTTGATAGGTTTATTACAGCCAATAGATCTGAGAGGATTTGATAGGTTTATTACAGCCCCTAGATCTGAGAGGATTTGATAGGTTTATTACAGCCCCTAGATCTGAGAGGATTTGATAGGTTTATTACAGTCCCTAGATCTGAGAGGATTTGATAGGTTTATTACAGCCCCTGTTTAGATACAGCCCCTAGATCTGAGAGGATTTGATAGGTTTATTACAGCCCCTAGATCTGAGAGGATTTGATATGTTTATTACAGCCTCTAGATCTGAGAGGATTTGATAGGTTTATTACAGCCCCTAGATCTGAGAGGATTTGATAGGTTTAAAGACAGCCCCTAGATCTGAGAGGATTTGATAGGTTTAATGACAGCCCCTAGATCTGAGAGGATTTGATAGGTTTATTACAGCCCCTGTTTAGATACAACCCCACAGTCCCTAGATCTGAGAGGATTTGATAGGTTTATTACAGCCCCTAGATCTGAGAGGATTTGATAGGTTTATTACAGCCCCTAGATCTGAGAGGATTTGATAGGTTTATTACAGCCCCTAGATCTGAGAGGATTTGATAGGTTTATTACAGCCCCTAGATCTGAGAGGATTTGATAGGTTTATTACAGCCCCTAGATCTGAGAGGATTTGATAGGTTTATTACAGCCCCTAGATCTGAGAGGATTTGATAGGTTTATTACAGCCCCTAGATCTGAGAGGATTTGATAGGTTTATTACAGCCCCTGTTTAGAGGATTTGACAACCCCAGCCCCTAGATCTGAGAGGATTTGATAGGTTTATTACAGCCCCTAGATCTGAGAGGATTTGATAGGTTTATTACAGCCCCTAGATCTGAGAGGATTTGATAGGTTTATTACAGCCCCTGTTTAGATCTGATCAGAGGATTTGATAGGTTTATTACAGCCCCTAGATCTGAGAGGATTTGATAGGTTTATTACAGCCCTAGATCTGAGAGGATTTGATAGGTTTATTACAGCCCCTAGATCTGAGAGGATTTGATAGGTTTATTACAGCCCCTAGATCTGAGAGGATTTGATAGGTTTATTACAGCCCCTAGATCTGAGAGGATTTGATAGGTTTATTACAGCCCCTAGATCTGAGAGGATTTGATAGGTTTAAAGGCTCCGGGGATTTTGGTGACGAGTAAAACCATTTGTTAACCCATTGAGCATGTTGATGTAGTATCAATGCGTAGTTCATACACTACATGACCAAAGGGTATGTGAACATCCAAAAATCATGGTCATTAATATGGAGTTTGTCCCCATTTTGCTGCTGTAACAGGCCTCCAGTCTTCTGGGAAGGCTTTCCACGAGATCTTCAAACATAACAGAATCTGTTCCACTCCTCTCTCCTCTCTGGTCTCTGTCCCACTCCTCTCTCCTCTCTGGTCTCCTCTCTGGTCTTCTCTGTCTCTCTCCTCTCTCCTCTCTGGTCTCTGTCCCACTCCTCTCTCCTCTCTGGTCTCCTCTCTGGTCTCCTCTCTGGTCTTCTCTGTCTCTCTTCTCTCTCCTCTCTGGTCTCTGTCCCTCTCCTCTCTCCTCTCTGGTCTTCTCTGTCCCTCTCCTCTCTCCTCTCTGGTCTTCTCTGTCCCTCTCCTCTCTCCTCTCTGGCCTTCTCTGTGTGTGTGTGTGTGTGTGTGTGTGTGTGTGTGTGTGTGTGTGTGTGTGTGTGTGTGTGTGTGTGTGTGTGTGTGTGTGTGTGTGTGTGTGTGTGTGTGTGTGTGTGTGTGTGTGTGTGTGTGTGTGTAGATGTAGAGGAGTGCTCGTCATCTCCATGTCAGAACGGAGGTACCTGCTCAGACCAGGTTAACGGCTTCATCTGCCAGTGTCCACCTGGGTTTACAGGGACAGTCTGCCAAACAGGTACAGTACCCTCTCTCCCTCCCTCTCTCCTTACTCTACCTTTTCCCCAATCACACAACCATCTGTCCCACAAACTTGTTCCTCTCTGTTCTCCCTTTCTCCTCTCCTCTCCTCTCTCTCCTCTCCTCTCTGTCTCTCTCTCTCCCTCCCTCTCTCCTTACTCTACCTTTACCCCAATCAAATGTATTCTTAAAGCCCTTCTTACATCAGCTGATATATCAAAGTGCTGTACAGAAACCCAACCTAAAACCCCCAAACAGCAAGCAATGCAGGTGTAGAAGCACGGTGGCTAGGAAAAACTCCCTAGAAAGGCCAAAACCTAGGAAGAAACCTAGAGAGGAACCAGGCTATGAGGGGTGGCCAGTCTTCTTCTGGCTGTGCCGGGTGGAGATTATAACAGAACATGGCCAAGATGTTAAAATGTTCATAAATGACCAGCATGGTCAAATAATAATAATCACAGTAGTTGTCGAGGGTGCAACAGGTCAGCACCTCAGGAGTAAATGTCAGTTGGCTTTCATGGCTGATCATTCAGAGTATCTCTACCGCTCCTGCTGTCTCTAGAGAGTTGAAAACAGCAGGTCTGGGACAGGTAGCACATCCAGTGAACAGGTCAGGATTCCATAGCCGCAGGCAGAACAGTTGAAACTGGAGCAGCAGCACGGCCAGGTGGATTGAGGACAGCAAGGAGTCATCAGGCCAGGTAGTCCTGAGGCATGGTCCTGGGGCTCAGGTCCTCAGAGATAGAGAAATAAAGAGTCCCACTCCTCTCTCCTCTCTGGTCTTCTCTGTCCCTCTCCTCTCTGGTCTTCTCTGTCCCTCTCCTCTCTCCTCTCTGGTCTTATCTGTCCCTCTCCTCTCTCCTCTCTGGTCTTCTCTGTCCCTCTCCTCTCTCCTCTCTGGTCTTCTCTGTCCCACTCCTCTCTCCTCTCTGGTCTTCTTTGTCTCTCTCCTCTCTGGTCTTCTCTGTCTCTCTCCTCTCTGGTCTTCTCTGTCTCTCTCCTCTCTCCTCTCTGGTCTTCTCTGTCAATCTCCTCTCTGGTCTTCTCTGTCTCTCTCCTCTCTGGTCTCTGTCCCTCTCCTCTCTCCTCTCTGGTCTCTGTCCCTCTCCTCTCTCCTCTCTGGTCTCTGTCCCTCTCCTTTCTCCTCTCTGGTCTCTATCCCTCTCCTCTCTCCTCTCTGTTCTTCTCTGTCCCTCTCCTCTGTCCTCTCTGGTCTCTGTCCCTCTCCTCTCTGGTCTTCTCTGTCCCTCTCCTCTGTCCTCTCTGGTCTCTGTCCCTCTCCTTTCTCCTCTCTGGTCTTCTCTGTCCCTCTCCTCTCTCCTCGCTGGTCTTCTCTGTTCCACTCCTCTCTCCTCTCTGGTCTTCTCTGTCCCTCTCCTCTCTCCTCTCTGGTCTTCTCTGTCTCTCTCCTCTCTCCTCTCTGGTCTCTGTCCCACTCGTCTCTCCTCTCTGGTCTCTGTCCCACTCGTCTCTCCTCTCTGGTCTCTGTCCCTCTCCTCTCTCCTCTCTCCTCTCTGGTCTTCTCTGTCCCTCTCCTCTGTCCTCTCTGTTCTTCTCTGTCCCTCTCCTCTGTCCTCTCTGGTCTCTGTCCCTCTCCTCTCTGGTCTTCTCTGTCCCTCTCCTCTCTCCTCTCTGGTCTTCTCTGTCCCTCTCCTCTCTCCTCGCTGGTCTTCTCTGTTCCACTCCTCTCTCCTCTCTGGTCTTCTCTGTCCCTCTCCTCTCTCCTCTCTGGTCTTCTCTCTCCTCTCTGGTCTTCTCTCTCCTCGCTGGTCTTCTCTGTTCCACTCCTCTCTCCTCTCTGGTCTTCTCTGTCCCTCTCCTCTCTCCTCTCTGGTCTTCTCTCTCCTCTCTGGTCTTCTCTGTCCCTCTCCTCTCTCCTCTCTGGTCTTCTCTGTCCCTCTCCTCTCTCCTCTCTGGTCTCTGTCCCACTCGTCTCTCCTCTCTGGTCTCTGTCCCTCTCGTCTCTCCTCTCTCCTCTCTGGTCTTCTCTGTCCCTCTCCTCTCTCCTCTCTCCTCTCTGGTCTCTGTCCCTCTCCTCTCTCCTCTCTGGTCTCTGTCCCTCTCCTCTCTCCTCTCTCCTCTCTGGTCTTCTCTGTCCCTCTCCTCTCTGGTCTTCTCTGCTCCATGCTCTGCTGGGCCAGGAAAGAGGATGTCAGCTTGTAAAAGCTAGATTTCATCTTACCTGCCAATGCACAACCTGATAAGATATTTCCTTTAGGGTCATCTCCTTGTAATATGCATACCAGGTCAATGACAGGTCTCTCTGCTCCTCCTGCCAGGTCTCTCTGCTCCTCCTGCCAGGTTTCTCTGCTCCTCCTGTCAGGGTTCTCTGCTCCTCCTGCCAGGTTTCTCTGCCGCTCCTGCCAGGTTTCTCTGCTCCTCCTGTCAGGTTTCTCTGCTCCTCCTGTCAGGTTTCTCTGCTCCTCCTGTCAGGTTTCTCTGCTCCTCCTGTCAGGTTTCTCTGCTCCTCCTGTCAGGTTTCTCTGCTCCTCCTGCCAGGTTTCTCTGCTCCTCCTGTCAGGGTTCTCTGCTCCTCCTGTCAGGGTTCTCTGCTCCTCCTGCCAGGTCTCTCTGCTCCTCCTGCCAGGTTTCTCTGCTCCTCCTGTCAGGTCTCTCTGCTCCTCCTGCCAGGTTTCTCTGCTCCTCCTGTCAGGTTTCTCTGCTCCTCCTGTCAGGTTTCTCTGCTCCTCCTGTCAGGTTTCTCTGCTTCTCCTGTCAGGTCTCTCTGCTCCTCCTGCCAGGTCTCTTTACTCCTCCTGCCAGATCTCTCTGCTCTTCCTGCCAGGTCTCTCTGCTCCTCCTGCCAGGTTTCTCTGCTCCTCCTGTCAGGGTTCTCTGCTTCTCCTGTCAGCTCTCTGCTCCTCCTGCCAGGTCTCTTTGCTCCTCCTGCCAGGTCTCTCTGCTCCTCCTGCCAGGTCTCTCTGCTCCTCCTGCCAGGTCTCTCTGCTCCTCCTGTCAGGTCTCTCTCCTCCTCCTGCCAGGTCTCTCTCCACCTCCTGCCAGGTCTCTCTGCTCCTCCTGCCAGGTCTCTCTCTCCTCCTGCCAGGTCTCTCTGCTCCTCCTGCCAGGTCTCTCTCCTCCTCCTGCCAGGTCTCTCTCCTCCTCCTGCCAGGTCTCTCCTGCCAGGTCCTCCTGCCAGTTCTCCTGCCAGGTCTCTCGCTCCTCCTGCCAGGTCTCTCGCTCCTCCTGCCAGGTCTCTCTCCTCCTCCTGCCAGGTCTCTCTGCTCCTCCTGCCAGGTCTCTCTCCTCCTCCTGCCAGGTCTCTCGCTCCTCCTGCCAGGTCTCTCTGCTTCTTCTGCCAGGTCTCCTAGTAACACTCCTCCTGCCAGGTCTCCTAGTAACACTCCTCTTGGACAATTCATCACTTTCTACTAAATCAGCCTGGGTTTATTCAGTCCTGTATGTGTTGATACTGCAATCACCCTATTCATCCTCATGTCTCTCTGTCTCTGTCTCTCTTTCTCTCTGTGTGTGTGTGTGTGTGTGTGTGTGTGTGTGTGTGTGTGTGTGTGTGTGTGTGTGTGTGTGTGTGTGTGTGTGTGTGTGTGTGTGTGTGTGTGTGTGTGTGTGTGTGTGTGTGTGTAGATGTAGAGGAGTGCTCGTCATCTCCATGTCAGAACGGAGGTACCTGCTCAGACCAGTTTAACGGCTTCATCTGCCAGTGTCCACCTGGGTTTACAGGGACAGTCTGCCAAACAGGTACAGTACCCTCTCTCCCTCCCTCTCTCCTTACTCTTCCTTTACCCCAATCACACAACCATCTGTCCCACAACCTTGTTCCTCTCTGTTCTCCCTTTGTCCTCTCCTCTCTGTCTGTCTCTCTCTCCTCTCCTCTCTGTCTCTCCTCTCCTCTGTGTCTCTCTCCTCTCCTCTCCTCTCCTCTCCTCTCCTCTCCTCTCTGTTCTCACTTTCTCCTCTCCTCTCAGTCTCTCTCCTCTCCTCTCTGTCTCTCTCCTCTCCTCTCCTCTCTGTCATCCCTCGCCTCTGTCTGTCTCTCTCCTCTCCTCTCTGTTCTCACTTTCTCCTCTCCTCAGTCTCTCTCCTCTCCTCTCCTCTCTGTCTCTCTCCTCTCCTCTCTCTCCTCCTCTCTGTCATCCCTCTCCTCTCTGTCTGTCATCCCTCTCCTCTCTGTCTGTCTCTCTCCTCTCCTCTCTGTCTCTCTCTCTCTCCCTCTCTGTTCTCCCTCTGCTCTCTGTCTATCTCTCTCTCCTCTCCTCTCTGTTCTCCCTCTTCTCTGTCTGTCTCTCTCTCTCTCTCTCTCTCTCTCTCTCTCATCTCTTTTCTCTCTTCTCGTCTCTCATCTCTGTTCCCCCTCTCTCCTCTCATCTCTGTTCCCCCTCTCCCCTCATCTCTGTTCCCCCTCTCACATCTCTGTTCCCCCTCTCCTCTCTCTCTGTTTCTCTGTTTCCCCCCTCTCGTCCCTCATCTCTGTTCCCCCTCTCGTCCTCATCTCTGTTCCCCCTCTCTCCTCTCATCTCTGTTCCCCCTCTCTCCTCTCATCTCTGTTCCCCCTCTCTCCTCTCATCTCTGTTCCCCCTCTCGTCTCACATCTCTGTTCCCCCTCTCTCCTCTCATCTCTGTTTCCCCTCTCGTCTCTCGTCTCTGTTCCCCCTCTCGTCCCTCATCTCTGTTCCCCCTCTCGTCCCTCATCTCTGTTTCCCCTCTCTCCTCTCATCTCTGTTCCCCTCTTGTCTCACATCTCTGTTCCCCCTCTCTCCTCTCATCTCTGTTTCCCCATCTCTTCATCTCTGTTCCCCCTCTGTTCTCATCTCTGTTCCCCCTCTCTTCTCTCATCTCTGTTCCCCTCTCATCTCTGTTCCCTCTTCTCTCATCTCTGTTCCCCTCTCGTCTCTCATCTCTGTTCCCCCTCTCTTCTCTCGTCTCTGTTCCCCCTCTCGTCTCTCGTCTCTGTTTCCCCTCTCGTCTCTCGTCTCTGTTCCCCCTCTCGTCTCTCATCTCTGTTCCCCCTCTCTCCTCTCATCTCTGTTCCCCCTCTCGCCTCTCATCTCTGTTCCCCCTCTCTCCTCTCATCTCTGTTTCCCCTCTCGTCTCTCGTCTCTGTTCCCCCTCTCGTCCCTCATCTCTGTTCCCCCTCTCTCCTCTCATCTCTGTTCCCCCTCTTGTCTCACATCTCTGTTCCCCCTCTCTCCTCTCATCTCTGTTTCCCCTCTCTCCTCTCATCTCTGTTCCCCCTCTCGTCTCTCATCTCTGTTCCCCCTCTCTTCTCTCGTCTCTGTTCCCCCTCTCTTCTCTCATCTCTGTTCCCCCTCTCATCTCTGTTCCCCCTCTCGTCTCTCATCTCTGTTCCCCCTCTCTTCTCTCGTCTCTGTTCCCCCTCTCTTCTCTCGTCTCTGTTCCCCCTCTCTCCTCTCATCTCTGTTCCCCCTCTCGTCTCTCGTCTCTGTTCCCCCTCTCTTCTCTCATCTCTGTTTCCCCTCTCTCCTCTCATCTCTGTTTCCCCTCTCGTCTCTCGTCTCTGTTCCCCCTCTCTTCTCTGTTTCCCCTCTCTCCTCTCATCTCTGTTTCCCCTCTCGTCTCTCGTCTCTGTTCCCCCTCTCTTCTCTCATCTCTGTTTCCCCTCTCTCCTCTCATCTCTGTTTCCCCTCTCGTCTCTCGTCTCTTCTCTCCTCTTACTTACCAGACGTCGCTATGTCCCGCCTCTCTGGGGCTTGCGTGGTTTGACGCCTCTCCCCTCCCCCCTCTCAGTCCTACCCTGTCCCCATCTCTGTCCTGCCTTGTCCCCCTCTCCTCTCTCTGTTCCCCTTTCAGTCCTACCATGTTCCCCTCTCCTCTCCCTTTTCCCCTCTCAGTCCTACCATGTCCCCCTCTCCTCTCCCTTTTCCCCTCTCTGTCCTACCATGTCCCCCTCTCCTCTCCCTGTCCCCCCCTCTCTGTCCTACCCTGTCCCCCTCTCCTCTCCCTTTTCCCCTCTCTCTCCTACCCTGTCCCCCTCTCTGTCCTTCCCTGTCCCCCTCTCTGTCCTTCCCTGTCCCCCTCTCCTCTCCCTTTTCCCCTCTCTGTCCTACCCTGTCCCCCTCTCTTCTCCCTGTTTCCCCTCTCTGTCCTACCATGTCCCCCTCTCCTCTCCCTTTTCCCCTCTCTGTCCTACCCTGTCCCCCTCTCTGTCCTTCCCTGTCCCCCTCTCTTCTCCCTGTTTCCCCTCTCTGTCCTACCATGTTCCCCTCTCCTCTCTCTGTCCCCCTCTCAGTCCTACCCTGTCCCCCTCTCCTCTCCCTTTTCCCCTCTCTGTCCTACCCTGTCCCCCTCTCTGTCCTACCCTGTTCCCCTCTCTGTCCTACCATGTCCCCCTCTCCTCTCCCTGTTTCCCCCTCTCTGTCCTACCCTGTCCCCCTCTCCTCTCTCTGTCCCCCTCTCCTCTCCCTGTTCTCCCCTCTCTGTCCTACCATGTCCCCCTCTCCCCTCTCTGCCCCCCTCTCCTCTCGCTGTTCCCCCCTCTCTGTCCTACCCTTTCCCCCTTCTCCTCTCCCTGTTTCCCCCTCTCTGTCCTACCATGTCCCCTCTCCTCTCTCTGTCCCCCTCTCCTCTCTCTGTCCCCCACTCCTCTCCCTGTCCCCCCTCTCCTCTCTCTGTCCCCCTCTCCTCTCTCTGCCCCCCTCACCTCTCTCTGTCCCCCCTCTCTGTCCTACCATGTCCCCCTCTCCTCTCTCTGTCCCCCTCTCCTCTCCCTGTTCCCCCCTCTCTGTCCTACCATGTCCCCCTCTCCTCTCTCTGTCCCCCTCTCCTCTCTCTGTCCCCCACTCCTCTCCCTGTCCCCCCTCTCCTCTCTCTGTCCCCCTCTCCTCTCTCTGCCCCCTCTCCTCTCTCTGTTCCCCTCTCTGTCCTACCCTGTCCCCCTCTCCTCTCCCTGTTCCCCCCTCTCTGTCCTACCATGTCCCCCTCTCCTCTCTCTGTCCCCCTCTCCTCTCTCTGTCCCCCACTCCTCTCCCTGTCCCCCCTCTCCTCTCTCTGTCCCCCTCTCCTCTCCCTGTCCCCCTCTCCTCTCTCTGTCCCCCACTCCTCTCTCTGTCCCCCACTCCTCTCCCTGTCCCCCCTCTCCTCTCTCTGTCCCCCTCTCCTCTCCTGTCCCCCTCTCCTCTCTCTGTCCCCCTCTCCTCTCTCTGTCACCCTCTCCTCTCCCTGTCCCCCCTCTCCTCTCCCTGTCCCCCCTCTCCTCTCTCTGTCCCCCTCTCCTCTCTCTGTCACCCTCTCCTCTCCCTGTCCCCCCTCTCCTCTCTCTGTCCCCCTCTCCTCTCTCTGTCCCCCTCTCCTCTCTCTGTCCCCCTCTCCTCTCTCTGTCCCCTCTCCTCTCTCTGCCCCCTCTCCTCTCTCTGTCACCCTCTCCTCTCTCTGTCCCCCTCTCCTCTCTCTGTCCCCCTCTCCTCCCCCTGTCCCCCTCTCCTCTCTCTGTCCCCCTCTCCTCTCTCTATCCCCCTCTCCTCTCCCTGTACCCCCTCTCCTCTCTCTGTCCCCCTCTCCTCTCCCTGTCCCCCTCTCCTCTCTCTGTCCCCCCTCTCCTCTCTCTGTCCCCCTCTCCTCTCTCTGTCCCCCTCTCCTCTCTCTCTATCCCCCTCTCCTCTCTCTGTACCCCCTCTCCTCTCTCTGTCCCCCTCTCCTCTCCCTGTCCCCCTCTCCTCTCTCTGTCCCCCTCTCCTCTCTCTGTCCCCCTCTCCTCTCCCTGTCCCCCCTCTCCTCTCTCTGTCCCCCTCTCCTCTCCCTGTCCCCCCTCTCCTCTCTCTGTCCCCCTCTCCTCTCTCTGTCCCCCTCTCCTCTCCCTGTCCCCCTCTCCTCTCTCTGTCCCCCTCTCCTCTCCCTGTCCCCCTCTCCTCTCTCTGTCCCCCTCTCCTCTCCCTGTCCCCCTCTCCTCTCTCTGTCCCCCTCTCCTCTCCCTGTACCCCCTCTCCTCTCTCTGTCCCCCCTCTCCTCTCTCTATCCCCCCTCTCCTCTCCCTGTACCCCCTCTCCTCTCTCTGTCCCCCTCTCCTCTCCCTGTCCCCCTCTCCTCTCTCTGTCCCCCTCTCCTCTCTCTATCCCCCTCTCCTCTCCCTGTACCCCCTCTCCTTCTCTGTCCCCCTCTCCAGCCTGTGGACCCCCTCTCCTCTCTCTGTCCCCCTCTCTTTCCCTGTACCCCCTCTCCTTTCTCTGTCCCCCTTCATCAGCTCTCCCCATGTACCCCCTCTCCTCTCCCTGTACCCCCCTGTGTCTCTCTGCCCCCTTCCGTCTCTCTGTCCCCCGTCTCCTCTCTCTGTCCCCTCTCTCTGTGTCTCTCTGTCCCCCTCTCCTCTCTCTGTCCCCCTCTCCTCTCTCTGTCCCCCCTCTCCTCCCTGCTTGCTGCCGTTCCTGTTCCCACAGTCCAGCCTGTGGAGACCTATCAAACCTCCTCTAATATCTTTCACAGCCAGCAGCACATATTTTCAGGGTGAGGGGAGCGGTGTGGCGGATATATTCATCAGCTGAGTAAATATCCCATATATGTGTCTATCTCTCTCTGTGTGTTTCCGTGTGTTTCCGTGTGTGTGTGTGTGTGCGTGTGCGTGCGTGTGCGTGTGTGCAAAGACTGAGCCTGCCTCAATGGTACGCTGTGTGTACAAGGTGTCGACAACTTCACCTGTGTGTGTGGGGCTCTGTGTGAGTTAGCAGAGGGGGCTACCCAGTCTCTGTGTGAGACAGGTGAGGTAGCCGAGGGGGCTACCCAGTCTCTGTGTGAGACAGGTGAGGTAGCCGAGGGGGCTGCCCAGTCTCTGTGTGAGACAGGTGAGATAGCCGAGGGGGCTACTCAGTCTCTGTGTGAGACAGGTGAGGTAGCCGAGGAGGCTACCCAGTCTCTGTGTGAGACAGGTGAGATAGCCGAGGGGGCTACCCAGTCTCTGTGTGAGACAGGTGAGATAGCCGAGGGGGCTACCCAGTCTCTGTGTGAGACAGGTGAGATAGCCGAGGGGGCTACCCAGGCTCTGTGTGAGACAGGTGAGATAGCCGAGGGGGCTACCCAGTCTCTGCATGGTACACTCTAACCAGGGCCCTGCATAGTACACTCTAACCAGGGCCCTGCATAGTACACTCTAACCAGGGCCCTGCATAGTACACTCTAACCAGGGCCCTGCATAGTACACTCTAACCAGGGCCCTGCATAGTACACTCTAACCAGGGCCCTGCATAGTACACTCTAACCAGGGCCCTGCATAGTACACTCTAACCAGGGCCCTGCATAGTACACTCTAACCAGGGCCCTGCATAGTACACTCTAACCAGGGCCCTGCATAGTACACTCTAACCAGGGCCCTACATAGTACACTCTAACCAGGGCCCTACATAGTGCACTTTAACCAGGGCCCTACATAGTGCACTTGGACCAGGGCCCGACATAGTGCACTTTGACCAGGGCCCTACATAGTGCACTCTAACCAGGGCCCTACATAGTGCACTTTGACCAGGGCCCTACATAGTGCACTTTAACCAGGGCCCTACATAGTGCACTTTGACCAGGGCCCTACATAGTGCACTTTGACCAGGGCCCTACATAGTGCACTCTAACCAGGGCCCGACATAGTGCACTCTAACCAGGGCCCTACATAGTGCACTCTAACCAGGGCCCGACATAGTGCACTCTAACCAGGGCCCTACATAGTGCACTCTAACCAGGGCCCTACATAGTGCACTCTAACCAGGGCCCTACATAGTGCACTCTAACCAGGGCCCTACATAGTACACTCTAACCAGGGCCCTACATAGTGCCCATTGACCAGGGCCCTACATAGTGCCCATTGACCAGGGCCCTACTTAGTGCCCATTGACCAGGGCCCTACATAGTGCCCATTGACCAGGGCCCTACATAGTGCACTTTAACCACTTTAACATAGTGCACTTGGACCAGGGCCCTACATAGTACACTTGGACCAGGGCCCTACATAGTACACTTTGACCAGGGCCCTACATAGTACACTTTGACCAGGGCCCTACATAGTACACTTTAACCACTTTAACATAGTGCACTCTGACAAGGGCCCTACATAGTGCACTTGGACCAGGGCCCTACATAGTGCACTTGGACAAGGGCCCTACATAGTGCACTTGGACCAGGGCCCTACATAGTGCACTTGGACAAGGGCCCTACATAGTGCACTTGGACCAGGGCCCTACATAGTGCACTTGGACAAGGGCCCTACATAGTGCAGGGCCCTGCATAGTCTAACCACTTTAACATAGTGCACTTGGACCAGGGCCCTACATAGGGTTCCATATGGGAAGCTGCCCTATTGAGAGAGAACCATTCAGGTTTGGCTCTAGGCTAGTTCATTAGTACCTCAGTTACTAGCGGGCGTGTGTGTGTGTGTATTGAGAGAGAACCGTTCAGGTTTGGCTCTAGGCTAGTTCATTAGTACCTTTTTCCAAATCCTCAGTTTCCCACATAGATGACCTCAGTTACTACTAGGTTTAAATAACGTAGATCTGTGTTGTCGTTTTGAGAGAGAACCGTTCAGGTTTGGCTCTAGGCTAGTTCATTAGTACCTTTTTCCAAATCCTCAGTTTCCCACATAGATGACGACTAGGTTTAAATAACAGATCTAGATCACTGTGTTTCCCAGCCTTGTCTGAATGGAGGGGACTGTCGAGACCAGGTGAATGGTTATACCTGCGCCTGTCCTGCTGCCTTCACCGGGACACACTGTGAGACAGGTGAGCTACTGGATAAAAACCTCCCCTTCATTGGAGGGAGTACTATTCAACTGACTCCTTTGTCCCAAATGGCATACTATTCCTTATATAGTGCACTACTTTTGACCAGGGACCACAGAGGTGGTACTTGTACGTGAAGCTGCCTCACGTTACAGAGTCAGTTCCTGCCCTACGGGCCGTTCTCATCAAGCTGAACCATCACTACAGAGTCAGGAGACAGACTCCTGCCCTACGGGCCGTTCTGGTTCCGACAAGTCTTACTTAAGTCCCCTTTAGGGAATAGGGGGCATTTGGGAATAGGGGGCATTTGGGAATAGGGGGCATTTGGGAATCGAGGGCCATTTGGGAATAGGGGGCATTTGGGAATCGAGGGGCCATTTGGGAATCGAGGGGCCATTTGGGAATCAAAAGGCATTTGGGAATAGGGGGGCATTTGGGAATAGGGGGCCATTTGGGAATCGAGGGGCCATTTGGGAATAGGGGGCCATTTGGGAATCGAGGGGCCATTTGGGAATCGAGGGACCATTTGGGAATAGGGGGCATTTGGGAATAGGGGGCATTTGGGAATAGGGGGGCATTTGGGAATAGGGGGGCATTTGGGAATAGGGGGCCATTTGGGAATCGAGGGGCCATTTGGGAATCGAGGGGCCATTTGGGAATAGGGGGCCATTTGGGAATCGAGGGGCATTTGGGAATCGAGGGGCCATTTGGGAATAGGGGGCATTTGGGAATAGGGGGGCATTTGGGAATAGGGGGGCATTTGGGAATAGGGGGACATTTGGGAATAGGGGGTCATTTGGGAATCGAGGGGCCATTTGGGAATCGAGGGGCCATTTGGGAATCGAGGGGCCATTTGGGAATAGGGGGACATTTGGGAATAGGGGGGCATTTGGGAATAGGGGGTCATTTGGGAATAGGGGGGCATTTGGGAATAGGGGGGCATTTGGGAATAGGGGGCATTTGGGAATAGGGGGCATTTGGGAATAGGGGGCATTTGGGAATAGGGGGCATTTGGGAATAGGGGCCATTTGGGAATCGAGGGGCCATTTGGGAATCGAGGGGGTCCATTTGGGAATAGGGGGCCATTTGGGAATCGAGGGGCATTTGGGAATAGGGGGCATTTGGGAATAGGGGGACATTTGGGAATAGGGGGTCATTTGAGAATAGGGGGCATTTGGGAATAGGGGGCATTTGGGAATAGGGGGCATTTGGGAATAGGGGGCATTTGGGAATAGGGGGCATTTGGGAATAGGGGGTCATTTGGAAATAGGGGGGCATTTGGGAATAGGGGGCATTTGGGAATAGGGGGTCATTTGGGAATAGGGGGCATTTGGGAATAGGGGGTCATTTGGGAATAGGGGGCCATTTGGGAATAGGGGGGAAGGAATAGGGGTCATTTGGGAATAGGGGGCCATTTAGGAATAGGGGTCATTTGGGAATAGGGGGCATTTAGGAATAGGGGGGTCATTTAGGAATAGGGGTCATTTGGGAATAGGGGTCATTTGGGAATAGGGGTCATTTAGGAATTTAGGGGGTCATTTAGGAATAGGGGTCATTTAGGAATAGGGGTCATTTGGGAATAGGGGGTCATTTAGGAATAGGGGGTCATTTGGGAATAGGGGTCATTTAGGAATAGGGGGTCATTTGGGAATAGGGGTCATTTAGGAATAGGGGTCATTTGGGAATAGGGGTCATTTAGGAATAGGGGGTCATTTAGGAATAGGGGTCATTTGGGAATAGGGGGTCATTTAGGGGGTCATTTGGGAATAGGGGTCATTTAGGAATAGGGGTCATTTGGGAATAGGGGTCATTTGGGAATAGGGGGTCATTTGGGAATAGGGGTCATTTGGGAATCATTTGGGGGTCATTTGGGAATAGGGGGACATTTGAGAATAGGGGGGCATTTGGATGAACAACGGTTCATGATATAAAATGTTACCATAGGCGGCCGGTAAGCCCTACTTCCTGCTCTCTGTTTTGACTTCCTGCTCTCTGTTTTGACTTCCTGCTCTCTGTTTTGACTTCCTGCAATAGAACATGTTTCCAATTGGGACAGCAGGTATTAAACGAAACCTGACTAACCTCTCTCTCTCTCTCTCTCTCTCTCTCTGGGAGGATGAGACGGGTGAGGTCACATCCCAAATGCAACTCTTCCTTTTATATAGTGCACTACTTTTGACCATGGGGCCAGTAGTACGTAGTGTACTGTATAGGCAACAGGGTGCCGTTTGGGAGTATCCCGAGAGTGGCTAGGAGCTCCTTGTTAGAGTGACCTGGTGGTTTGTTGAAAGGTTTTGCGGCGTCTCCTGTTTTCAGAGCCTCAGCGTCGGTGTGGTTAGCTAATGGCTGAGAGCTGAGACCTTGGCGATGGGCTTCTCTACCAAGAGCAACAACACGAAACAGAGAGAAAGAAAGAAAGAGCTCCCTTTGTGTTATATTGCTGTGCCGTAGTATGCCTGCACACTGTCCTTGTAACTGTCTGAATAATTCTTACGATTAGCTAGAAAGCCTCAACCTATCATATTTTCTTTCGTAGAGTTGGCGGTGGTCCGTGTGAATTCATCATCTACTCCTCGAACTGAAAATCGAACAGGTGGGTTTTTCGCTTTGGAGGTCATTTGAATGTAGGTCATCAGACCGTCTATGATTTTGCCAGACAGAAACATGGAATCGGCTCGGTGGTCCTATTGGACAGAACCACCTCTCTCTGTCCAATAGAAAAAGAGCACCTTGTCTGTGATAAACGTCTTTGTCAGAGCTAATCATTCCCAAAGCTTTTCTTTTTTTTTTTTTACACATTTTTATTCCAAACACTTGTTTCAAAGTACTGTACTTTCCTGTTCTCTATGGAGGTTTTGGCATCATACACTGTGTTGCCTTAGGCCAAGATATGGTATTAACTAAAGTAGATGTCCAGCCTCATCCTAAGCTTCTATCCTGGTCTTCCTTGTCTGTCTGGCAGTGTCCTGTGAGGGGGAGGGCTGTGACAAACACCAGCTCTGTGAACACACCGGCTCTGGGAGCTTCAACTGCACATGTACCCAAGGATTCTATGGTGACAACTGTGAAGGTAAAGTAATGACTGGGACAGACCCTGCTCTAGTTGGAGACAGTTAGACAGCAGGTACAGGTCAGAGCCGATTCTAGTAGAGTCTAGTTGGAGACAGTTAGACAGCAGGTACAGGTCAGAGCCGATTCTAGTAGAGTCTAGTTGGAGACAGTTAGACAGCAGGTACAGGTCAGAGCCGATTCTAGTAGAGTCTAGTTGGAGACAGTTAGACAGCAGGTACAGGTCAGAGCATTTTCTAGTAGAGTCTAGTTGGAGACAGTTAGACAGCAGGTACAGGTCAGAGCATTTTCTAGTAGAGTCTAGTTGGAGACAGTTAGACAGCAGGTACAGGTCAGAGCATTTTCTAGTAGAGTCTAGTTGGAGACAGTTAGACAGCAGGTACAGGTCAGAGCATTTTCTAGTAGAGTCTAGTTGGAGACAGTTAGACAGCAGGTACAGGTCAGAGCATTTTCTAGTAGAGTCTAGTTGGAGACAGTTAGACAGCAGGTACAGGTCAGAGCATTTTCTAGTAGAGTCTAGTTGGAGACAGTTAGACAGCAGGTACAGGTCAGAGCATTTTCTAGTAGAGTCTAGTTGGAGACAGTTAGACAGCAGGTACAGGTCAGAGCATTTTCTAGTAGAGTCTAGTTGGAGACAGTTAGACAGCAGGTACAGGTCAGAGCATTTTCTAGTAGAGTCTAGTTGGAGACAGTTAGAGGTACAGGTCAGGTACAGTTGGAGTCAGACAAGCAGAGCCGATTCTAGTAGAGTCTAGTTGGAGACAGTTAGACAGCAGGTACAAGTCAGAGCCGATTCTAGTAGAGTCTAGTTGGAGACATTTAGACAGCAGGTACAGGTCAGAGCCGATTCTAGTAGAGTCTAGTTGGAGACAGTTAGACAGCAGGTACAGGTCAGAGCATTTTCTAGTAGAGTCGAGTTGGAGACAGTTAGACAGCAGGTACAGGTCAGAGCATTTTCTAGTAGAGTCTAGTTGAAGACATTTAGACAGCAGGTACAGATCAGAGCCGACTCTATACTGGACAAATTCAGGTATGGTTATCCCCGTTTTATTCCGTTTGCTTCCGTTTTAAGAACAGTTTTTCAACAGAATCGGTGGAATGAATACACCCCTGATCACGCTTAAACACAGTTCACTTTCATAGCAGCCACGTGGTATTCAATTCAAATCAAATCAAACTGTATTTGTCTCATACACCGAATTCCTGTGGGTCTCTCAGTACCTGGAAGAAGGGAAAAGGAAAAGCTCTAGTCTGTTCTGCTGTTCATCTGTAACTCCCAGTTTACTATGGGATCCTGGGGAACAACAGGCGATCCTGGGGAACAACAGGCGATCCTGGGGAACAACAGGCGATCCTGGGGAACAACAGGCGATCCTGGGGAACAACAGGCGATCCTGGGGAACAATTACTTTATGACCTGTTTTTTTTTATTAGTTTACTTACAAGGGGAAGTGCCGCTTTGTCTAGACTTGAAAGGACAAGGGGCCTCTGCATGGGCTGAAGCTGAGGGTTGGTATTTATTCAGGTAGTTTCATCAGACAAGGGTGGTGTAATATGCCTTGCAGCAGGGCAGCAGAGTAGCGCAGAGAACCGGCAAACTGTTTCCTATACAGTGCATTACTTTTGACCAGGAAACTCTGACACTCTGCTATTCCTATTCCTTACATAGTGCATTGCTTTTGACCATGGGGACTCTAACTACTAGTGACCCTAGTCACTAGTTCCTATTACTGCTAGTCGAAAGTAGTGCACTGAATAGGGAATCGGGTGCCATTTGGGATGAATTCGCTGACTGGTCCACGTACTCCTCTGGATGAGGTCCACGCCACTCTACGGGCCCTGCTGTCTCCTCTATGGTCCTGCTGTCTCCTCTACGGTCCTGCTGTCTCCTCTACGGGTCCTGCTGTCTACTCTATGGTCCTGCTGTCTACTCTATGGTCCTGCTGTCTACTCTATGGTCCTGCTGTCTCCTCTATGGTCCTGCTGTCTCCTCTACGGGTCCTGCTGTCTCCTCTATGGTCCTGCTGTCTCCTCTACGGTCCTGCTGTCTCCTCTACGGTCCTGCTGTCTACTCTATGGGTCCTGCTGTCTCCTCTACGGTCCTGCTGTCTCCACTATTGTCCTGCTGTCTCCTCTATGGTCCTGCTGTCTCCACTATTGTCCTGCTGTCTCCTCTATGGTCCTGCTGTCTCCTCTAAGGTTCTGCTGTCTCCTCTACGGTCCTGCTGTCTCCTCTATGGTCCTGCTGTCTCCTCTACGGTCCTGCTGTCTCCTCTATGGTCCTGCTGTCTCCTCTACGGTCCTGCTGTCTCCTCTATGGTCCTGCTGTCTCCTCTATGGTCCTGCTGTCTCCTCTATGGTCCTGCTGTCTCCTCTACGGTCCTGCTGTCTACTCTATGGGTCCTGCTGTCTCCTCTATGGTCCTGCTGTCTCCTCTACGGTCCTGCTGTCTCCTCTATGGTCCTGCTGTCTACTCTATGGGTCCTGCTGTCTCCTCTATTGTCCTGCTGTCTCCTCTACGGTCCTGCTGTCTCCACTATGGTCCTGCTGTCTCCTCTACGGTCCTGCTGTCTCCTCTATGGTCCTGCTGTCTCCTCTACGGTCCTGCTGTCTCCTCTACGGTCCTGCTGTCTACTCTACGGTCCTGCTGTCTACTCTATGGGTCCTGCTGTCTCCTCTACGGTCCTGCTGTCTCCACTATTGTCCTGCTGTCTCCTCTATGGTCCTGCTGTCTCCACTATTGTCCTGCTGTCTCCTCTACGGTCCTGCTGTCTACTCTAAGGTTCTGCTGTCTCCTCTACGGTCCTGCTGTCTCCTCTACGGTCCTGCTGACTCCTCTACGGTCCTGCTGTCTCCTCTATGGTCCTGCTGTCTCCTCTATGGTCCTGCTGTCTCCTCTATGGTCCTGCTGTCTCCTCTACGGGTCCTGCTGTCTACTCTATGTTCCTGCTGTCTCCACTATGGTCCTGCTGTCTCCTCTATGGGTCCTGCTGTCTCCTCTATGGTCCTGCTGTCTCCTCTATAGTCCTGCTGTCTGCTCTATGGTCCTGCTGTCTCCTCTATGGTTCTGCTGTCTCCTCTATGGGTCCTGCTGTCTCCTCTATGGTTCCTGATGTCTCCTCTATGGGTCCTGCTGTCTCCTCTATGGTCCTGCTGTCTACTCTATGGGTCCTGCTGTCTCCTCTATGGTCCTGCTGTCTCCTCTATGGTCCTGCTGTCTCCTCTACGGGTCCTGCTATCTCATCTACGGGTCCTGCTGTCTCCTCTACGGGTCCTGCTGTCTCCTCTACGGGTCTTGCTGTCTCCTCTACGGGTCCTGCTGTCTCCTCTACGGGTCTTGCTGTCTCCTCTACGGGTCCTGCTGTCTCCTCTACGGGTCTTGCTGTCTCCTCTACGGGTCTTGCTGTCTCCTCTACGGGTCCTGCTGTCTCCTCTACGGGTCCTGCTGTCTCCTCTACGGGTCTTGCTGTCTCCTCTACGGAACAGCTGCTTGCTGCATAAACCACATGGCACATCCTGTGTTATTGTACTGCTACCTCTAGTACTATTTCACCTCCTTAGAGGGAAATATCATACTATGCCATCGATCCCAAATGGCATCCTATTCCTATAGGCCCTGTTCAAAAGTAGTGCACTAAATGGGGAATTTGGTATCATTTGGGATGCGGTACTATGTGTGTGTGTTAGGAAATGGACAATGTGTTTTCAAAACCGGTTGGTAGGTTCTCCCGCGAGACATTTGGTTTCCCCCGCCGAGGCTGAAGTCCTGTCGCCACGGTCAACACAGATTTATTTCTCAGCTCCAAAAGCTCTTTAATAGTATGTGAGCCATTGCAAATTCATGCTACTCCTCAACCCTTTGAGCTGAAGTAACTATCAAGGCTTATATAGACTTTCCTAAATCTCCCAAATACTTTCCTGCCTGGCTCACTTGGAAGGCCCTGTGGAAAAAGGAGCAGGATCCTCGAGAGAGAGAGAGAGAGAGAGAGAGAGAGAGAGAGAGAGAGAGAGAGAGAGAGAGAGAGAGAGAGAGAGAGAGAGAGAGAGAGAGAGAGAAGAGAGAGAGAGAGAGAGAGAGAGAGAGAGAGAGAGAGAGAGAGAGAGAGAGAGAGAGAGAGAGAGAGAAAGTAGCAGAAGAGAGAAGGACAGGGAGAGAGAGAGAGAGAGAAGGTAACATTACACAGGATGTACGGAGAGCCTCCTAATCGGTCCTCCTGGATCAAAGAGAAAACACAAGGCCAATGAAAACCTCTCCAGCTAATTAACAGTCCATTCATTTGCCCCAGGGGGCATCGCTCCATTTTGATAATTCTTGAGTCCCAAATGGCACCCTATTCCCTATATAGTGCACGACTATCGACCAGGGCCCATAGGGCTCCGGTCGAATACAGTACACTACATAGGGAATAGGCTGATATTCGGGACACAGGCCACAAAACATGTTCCAGATCATGAGAAAAAGAATACCCATCCGTCGTCCTTCCTCCCTGACTTCAAAAGGAAGTGGTTTAGCAGTGATACATCCACTTCCTGTTCTTCACTGCTGCAATTCGGAGGCAGAGAGAGGAGAGAAACATTTAAATATTCCTTTATTTAGCATTGATACAGCTACTTCCTTTCTTTAGCATTGATACAGCCACTTCCTTTATTTAGCATCGATACAGCTACTTCCTTTATTTAGCATTGATACAGCCACTTCCTTTATTTAGCATTGATACAGCTACTTCCTTTATTTAGCATTGATACAGCCACTTCCTTTATTTAGCATTGATACAGCTACTTCCTTTATTTAGCATTGATACAGCTACTTCCTTTATTTAGCATTGATACAGCCACTTCCTTTATTTAGCATTGATACAGCCACTTCCTTTATTTAGCATTGATACAGCTACTTCCTTTATTTAGCATTGATACAGCCACTTCCTTTATTTAGCATTGATACAGCTACTTCCTTTATTTAGCATTGATACAGCTATTTCCTTTCTTTAGCATTGATACAGCTACTTCCTTTATTTAGCATTGATACAGCTACTTCCTTTCTTGATCATTGATACAGCCACTTCCTTTATTTAGCATTGATACAGCCACTTCCTTTATGTAGCATTGATACAGCTACTTCCTTTATTTAGCATTGATACAGCTACTTCCTTTATTTAGCATTGATACAGCCACTTTCTTTATTTAGCATTGATACAGCTACTTCCTTTATTTAGCATTGATACAGTTACTTCCTTTATTTAGCATTGATACAGCTACTTCCTTTACTTCCTTTATTTAGCATTGAACTACAGCTAGCTATGAGAACGGTCTGGTTCCTGTGAACTACAGCTAGCTATGAGAACGGTCTGGTCCTGTAAACTACAGCTAGCTATGAGAACAGTCTGGTTACTGTGAACTACAGCTAGCTATGAGGACAGTCTGGTTCCTGTGAACTACAGCTAGCTATGAGAACGGTCTGGTCCTGTGAACTACAGCTAGCTATGAGAACGGTCTGGTCCTGTGAACTACAGCTAGCTATGAGAACGGTCTGGTTACGGTCTGGATACTGTTGATGTTCTCTGGGACTGGGATACTGTTGATGTTCCCTGGGACTGGGATACTGGGGACTGGGATACTGGGGACTGGGATACTGTTGATGTTCTCTGGGACTGGGATACTGTTGATGTTCTCTGGGACTGGGATACTGTTGATGTTCTCTGGGACTGGGATACTGTTGATGTTCTCTGGGACTGGGATACTGTTGATGTTCTCTGGGACTGGGATACTGTTGATGTTCCCTGGGACTGGGATACTGTTGATGTTCTCTGGGACTGGGATACTGTTGATGTTCTCTGGGACTGGGATACTGTTGATGTTCCCTGGGACTGGGATACTGTTGATGTTCTCTGGGACTGGGATACTGTTGATGTTCTCTGGGACTGGGATACTGTTGATGTTCTCTGGGACTGGGATACTGTTGATGTTCTCTGGGACTGGGATACTGTTGATGTTCTCTGGGACTGGGATACTGTTGATGTTCTCTGGGACTGGGATACTGTTGATGTTCTCTGGGACTGGGATACTGTTGATGTTCTCTGGGACTGGGATACTGTTGATGTTCTCTGGGACTGGGATACTGTTGATGTTCTCTGGGACTGGGATACTGTTGATGTTCTCTGGGACTGGGATACTGTTGATGTTCCCTGGGACTGGGATACTGTTGATGTTCTCTGGGACTGGGATACTGTTGATGTTCTCTGGGACTGGGATACTGTTGATGTTCTCTGGGACTGGGATACTGTTGATGTTCTCTGGGACTGGGATACTGTTGAAGCTACCGCTCCAAACGTGTTACAGACCTCTGAGGTTGTAAATGTAGCTTATCGATGGCTATCTCTGTCGCAAATGACCCAACATGCTATGAGCTGTTCTGTCTCTTTTGAGTCCGTGTCTGTGACCTCTTCTCTTCTGTCTGTGTCTGTCATCCGCAAAGGAGTGTCTGTGACCTCTTCTCTTCTGTCTGTGTCTGTCATCCGCAGAGGAGTGTCTGTGACCTCTTCTCTTCTGTCTGTGTCTGTCATCCGCAGAGGAGTGTCTGTGACCTCTTCTGTCTGTGTCTGTCATCCGCAGAGGAGTGTCTGTGACCTCTTCACTTCTGTCTGTGTCTGTCATCTGCAGAGGAGTGTCTGTGACCTCTTCTCTTCTGTCTGTGTCTGTCATCCGCAGAGGAGTGTCTGTGACCTCTTCTCTTCTGTCTGTGTCTGTCATCCGCAGAGGAGTGTCTGTGACCTCTTCTCTTCTGTCTGTGTCTGTCATCCGCAGAGGAGTGTCTTTGACCTCTTCTCTTCTGTCTGTGTCTGTCATCCGCAGAGGAGTGTCTGTGACCTCTTCTCTTCTGTCTGTGTCTGTCATCCGCAGAGGAGTGTCTGTGACCTCTTCTCTTCTGTCTGTGTCTGTCATCCGCAGAGGAGTGTCTGTGACCTCTTCTCTTCTGTCTGTGTCTGTCATCCGCAGAGGAGTGTCTGTGACCTCTTCTCTTCTGTCTGTGTCTGTCATCCGCAGAGGAGTGTCTGTGACCTCTTCTGTCTGTGTCTGTCATCCGCAGAGGAGTGTCTGTGACCTCTTCTCTTCTGTCTGTGTCTGTCATCCGCAGAGGAGTGTCTGTGACCTCTTCTCTTCTGTCTGTGTCTGTCATCCGCAGAGGAGTGTCTGTGACCTCTTCTCTTCTGTCTGTGTCTGTCATCCGCAGAGGACCTCTTCTCTTCTGTCTGTCTGTGACCTCTTCTCTTCTGTCTGTGTCTGTCATCCGCAGAGGAGTGTCTGTGACCTCTTCTCTTCTGTCTGTGTCTGTCATCCGCAGAGGAGTGTCTGTGACCTCTTCTCTTCTGTCTGTGTCTGTCATCCGCAGAGGAGTGTCTGTGACCTCTTCTCTTCTGTCTGTGTCTGTCATCCGCAGAGGAGTGTCTGTGACCTCTTCTCTTCTGTCTGTGTCTGTCATCCGCAGAGGAGTGTCTTTGACCTCTTCTCTTCTGTCTGTGTCTGTCATCCGCAGAGGAGTGTCTGTGACCTCTTCTCTTCTGTCTGTGTCTGTCATCCGCAGAGGAGTGTCTGTGACCTCTTCTGTCTGTGTCTGTCATCCGCAGAGGAGTGTCTGTGACCTCTTCTCTTCTGTCTGTGTCTGTCATCTGCAGAGGAGTGTCTGTGACCTCTTCTCTTCTGTCTGTGTCTGTCATCCGCAGAGGAGTGTCTGTGACCTCTTCTCTTCTGTCTGTGTCTGTCATCCGCAGAGGAGTGTCTGTGACCTCTTCTCTTCTGTCTGTGTCTGTCATCCGCAGAGGAGTGTCTGTGACCTCTTCTCTTCTGTCTGTGTCTGTCATCCGCAGAGGAGTGTCTGTGACCTCTTCTCTTCTGTCTGTGTCTGTCATCCGCAGAGGAGTGTCTTTGACCTCTTCTCTTCTGTCTGTGTCTGTCATCCGCAGAGGAGTGTCTGTGCCAGAATGGTGGCATCTGCGTGGAAGTGAATGGGACCTGTGACTGCTCCTCCGGCTTCACTGGACTCTACTGTCAGTTTGGTATGTATCATATTATATACTGGACTCTACTGTCAGTTTGGTACGTATCATATCATATTATATACTGGACTCTACTGTCAGTTTGGTACATATCATATTATATACTGGACTCTACTGTCAGTTTGGTACGTATCATATTATATACAGGACTCTACTGTCAGTTTGGTACGTATCATATTATATACTGGACTCTACTGTCAGTTTGGTACGTATCATATCATATTATATACTGGACTCTACTGTCAGTTTGGTACGTATCATATTATATACTGGACTCTACTGTCAGTTTGGTACGTATCATATTATATACTGGACTCTACTGTCAGTTTGGTACGTATCATATTATATACTGGACTCTACTGTCAGTTTGGTACGTATCATATCATATTATATACTGGACTCTACTGTCAGTTTGGTACGTATCATATTATATACTGGACTCTACTGTCAGTTTGGTACGTATCATATTATATACTGGACTCTACTGTCAGTTTGGTACGTATCATATTATATACTGGACTCTACTGTCAGTTTGGTACGTATCATATTATATACAGGACTCTACTGTCAGTTTGGTACGTATCATATTATATACTGGACTCTACTGTCAGTTTGGTACGTATCATATTATATACTGGACTCTTCTGTCAGTTTGGTACATATCATATTATATACTGGACTCTTCTGTCAGTTTGGTACATATCATATTATATACTGGACTCTTCTGTCAGTTTGGTACGTATCATATTATATACTGGACTCTTCTGTCAGTTTGGTACATATCATATCATATTATATACTGGACTCTACTGTCAGTTTGGTACATATCATATTATATTATATACTGGACTCTACTGTCAGTTTGGTACGTATCATATTATATACTGGACTCTACTGTCAGTTTGGTACATATCATATTATATACTGGACTCTACAGTCAGTTTGGTACGTATCATATTATATTATATACTGGACTCTACTGTCAGTTTGGTACGTATCATATTATATACTGGACTCTTCTGTCAGTTTGGTACATATCATATTATATACTGGACTCTTCTGTCAGTTTGGTACGTATCATATTATATACTGGACTCTTCTGTCAGTTTGGTACATATCATATCATATACTGGACTCTTCTGTCAGTTTGGTACGTATCATATTATATACAGGACTCTACTGTCAGTTTGGTACGTATCATATTATATTATATACTGGACTCTACTGTCAGTTTGGTACGTATCATATCATATTATATACTGGACTCTACTGTCAGTTTGGTACGTATCATATTATATACAGGACTCTACTGTCAGTTTGGTACGTATCATATCATATTATATACTGGACTCTACAGTCAGTTTGGTACGTATCATATTATATTATATACTGGACTCTACTGTCAGTTTGGTACGTATCATATTATATACTGGACTCTACTGTCAGTATGGTACGTATCATATTATATACTGGACTCTTCTGTCAGTTTGGTACATATCATATCATATTATATACAGGACTCTACTGTCAGTTTGGTACATATCATATTATATTATATTCTGGACTCTACTGTCAGTTTGGTACATATTATATTATATACTGGACTCTACTGTCAGTTTGGTACGTATCATATTATATACTGGACTCTACTGTCAGTTTGGTACGTATCATATCATATTATATACTGGACTCTACTGTCAGTTTGGTACGTATCATATTATATTATATACTGGACTCTACTGTCAGTTTGGTACATATCATATCATATTATATACTGGACTCTACTGTCAGTTTGGTACGTATCATATTATATACTGGACTCTACTGTCAGTTTGGTACGTATCATATTATATTATATACTGGACTCTACTGTCAGTTTGGTACGTATCATATTATATACTGGACTCTACTGTCAGTTTGGTACATATCATATTATATTATATACTGGACTCTACTGTCAGTTTGGTACGTATCATATTATATTATATACTGGACTCTACTGTCAATTTGGTACATATCATATCATATTATATACAGGACTCTACTGTCAGTTTGGTACGTATCATATTATATACTGGACTCTACTGTCAGTTTGGTACGTATCATATTATATACTGGACTCTACTGTCAGTTTGGTACGTATCATATTATATACAGGACTCTACTGTCAGTTTGGTACATATCATATTATATACTGGACTCTTCTGTCAGTTTGGTACATATCATATCATATTATATACAGGACTCTACTGTCAGTTTGGTACGTATCATATTATATACTGGACTCTACTGTCAGTTTGGTACGTATCATATCATATTATATACAGGACTCTACTGTCAGTTTGGTACATATCATATCATATTATATACAGGACTCTACTGTCAGTTTGGTACGTATCATATTATATACTGGACTCTACTGTCAGTTTGGTACGTATCATATCATATTATATACAGGACTCTACTGTCAGTTTGGTACATATCATATCATATTATATACTGGACTCTACTGTCAGTTTGGTACATATCATATCATATTATATACTGGACTCTACTGTCAGTTTGGTACATATTATATTATATACTGGACTCTACTGTCAGTTTGGTACATATCATATTATATTATATACTGGACTCTACTGTCAGTTTGGTACGTATCATATTATATACTGGACTCTACTGTCAGTTTGGTACATATCATATTATATACTGGACTCTACTGTCAGTTTGGTACATATCATATTATATTATATACTGGACTCTACTGTCAGTTTGGTACGTATCATATTATATTATATACTGGACTCTACTGTCAGTTTGGTACATATCATATCATATTATATACAGGACTCTACTGTCAGTTTGGTACGTATCATATTATATACTGGACTCTACTGTCAGTTTGGTACGTATCATATCATATTATATGCAGGACTCTACTGTCAGTTTGGTACATATCATATCATATTATATACAGGACTCTACTGTCAGTTTGGTACGTATCATATTATATACTGGACTCTACTGTCAGTTTGGTACATATCATATCATATTATATACAGGACTCTACTGTCAGTTTGGTACATATCATATCATATTATATACAGGACTCTACTGTCAGTTTGGTACATATCATATCATATTATATACAGGACTCTACTGTCAGTTTGGTACATATCATATCATATTATATACAGGACTCTACTGTCAGTTTGGTACATATCATATCATATTATATACAGGACTCTACTGTCAGTTTGGTACATATCATATCATATTATATACAGGACTCTACTGTCAGTTTGGTACGTATCATATTATATACTGGACTCTACTGTCAGTTTGGTACATATCATATCATATTATATACTGGACTCTACTGTCAGTTTGGTACGTATCATATTATATACTGGACTCTACTGTCAGTTTGGTACATATCATATTATATTATATACTGGACTCTACTGTCAGTTTGGTACGTATCATATCATATTATATACAGGACTCTACTGTCAGTTTGGTACGTATCATATTATATACTGGACTCTACTGTCAGTTTGGTACATATCATATTATATACTGGACTCTACTGTCAGTTTGGTACGTATCATATTATATTATATACTGGACTCTACTGTCAGTTTGGTACGTATCATATTATATTATATACTGGACTCTACTGTCAGTTTGGTACATATCATATCATATTATATACAGGACTCTACTGTCAGTTTGGTACGTATCATATTATATACTGGACTCTACTGTCAGTTTGGTACGTATCATATTATATACTGGACTCTACTGTCAGTTTGGTACATATCATATCATATTATATACTGGACTCTACTGTCAGTTTGGTACATATTATATTATATACTGGACTCTACTGTCAGTTTGGTACATATCATATTATATTATATACTGGACTCTACTGTCAGTTTGGTACGTATCATATTATATACTGGACTCTACTGTCAGTTTGGTACATATCATATTATATACTGGACTCTACTGTCAGTTTGGTACATATCATATTATATTATATACTGGACTCTACTGTCAGTTTGGTACGTATCATATTATATTATATACTGGACTCTACTGTCAGTTTGGTACATATCATATCATATTATATACAGGACTCTACTGTCAGTTTGGTACGTATCATATTATATACTGGACTCTACTGTCAGTTTGGTACGTATCATATCATATTATATGCAGGACTCTACTGTCAGTTTGGTACATATCATATCATATTATATACAGGACTCTACTGTCAGTTTGGTACGTATCATATTATATACTGGACTCTACTGTCAGTTTGGTACATATCATGGGACTCTACTGTCAGTTTGGTACATATCATATCATATTATATACAGGACTCTACTGTCAGTTTGGTACATATCATATCATATTATATACAGGACTCTACTGTCAGTTTGGTACATATCATATCATATTATATACAGGACTCTACTGTCAGTTTGGTACATATCATATCATATTATATACTGGACTCTACTGTCAGTTTGGTACGTATCATATCATATTATATACAGGACTCTACTGTCAGTTTGGTACATATCATATCATATTATATACAGGACTCTACTGTCAGTTTGGTACGTATCATATTATATACTGGACTCTACTGTCAGTTTGGTACATATCATATCATATTATATACTGGACTCTACTGTCAGTTTGGTACGTATCATATTATATACTGGACTCTACTGTCAGTTTGGTACGTATCATATTATATTATATACTGGACTCTACTGTCAGTTTGGTACGTATCATATCATATTATATACAGGACTCTACTGTCAGTTTGGTACGTATCATATTATATACTGGACTCTACTGTCAGTTTGGTACGTATCATATTATATACAGGACTCTACTGTCAGTTTGGTACGTATCATATTATATACTGGACTCTACTGTCAGTTTGGTACGTATCATATCATATTATATACAGGACTCTACTGTCAGTTTGGTACATATCATATCATATTATATACAGGACTCTACTGTCAGTTTGGTACGTATCATATTATATACTGGACTCTACTGTCAGTTTGGTACATATCATATCATATTATATTCCTTCTCCCCCAACAAGATTTAGATGCAAGTGGCTGTTCCACTGGTTGTCATAAGGTGTATGCACCTGGAATTTGTAAGTCGCTCTGGATAAGAGCGTTTGCTAAATGACTTAAATGTAAATGTAAATGTATATACTGGACTCTACTGTCAGTTTGGTACATATTATATTATATACTGGACTCTACTGTCAGTTTGGTACGTATCATATTATATACTGGACTCTACTGTCAGTTTGGTACGTATCATATTATATACTGGACTCTACTGTCAGTTTGGTACATATCATATCATATTATATACTGGACTCTACTGTCAGTTTGGTACATATCATATTATATACTGGACTCTACTGTCAGTTTGGTACGTATCATATTATATACTGGACTCTACTGTCAGTTTGGTACATATCATATTATATACTGGACTCTACTGTCAGTTTGGTACGTATCATATTATATACTGGACTCTACTGTCAGTTTGGTACATATCATATCATATTATATACAGGACTCTACTGTCAGTTTGGTATGTATCATATTATATACTGGACTCTACTGTCAGTTTGGTACATATCATATTATATACAGGACTCTACTGTCAGTTTGGTACGTATCATATTATATTATATACTGGACTCTACTGTCAGTTTGGTACATATCATATCATATCATATTATATACAGGACTCTACTGTCAGTTTTGTACATATCATATTATATTATATACTGGACTCTACTGTCAGTTTGGTACATATCATATCATATTATATACTGGACTCTACTGTCAGTTTGGTACATATCATATTATATACTGGACTCTACTGTCAGTTTGGTACATATCATATTATATTATATACTGGACTCTACTGTCAGTTTGGTACGTATCATATTATATACTGGACTCTACTGTCAGTTTGGTACATATCATATCATATTATATACTGGACTCTACTGTCAGTTTGGTACGTATCATATCATATTATATACTGGACTCTACAGTCAGTTTGGTACATATCATATTATATTATATACTGGACTCTACTGTCAGTTTGGTACGTATCATATCATATTATATACTGGACTCTACTGTCAGTTTGGTACGTATCATATTATATACAGGACTCTACTGTCAGTTTGGTACGTATCATATCATATTATATACTGGACTCTACAGTCAGTTTGGTACGTATCATATTATATTATATACTGGACTCTACTGTCAGTTTGGTACGTATCATATTATATACTGGACTCTACTGTCAGTATGGTACGTATCATATTATATACTGGACTCTTCTGTCAGTTTGGTACATATCATATCATATTATATACAGGACTCTACTGTCAGTTTGGTACATATCATATTATATTATATACTGGACTCTACTGTCAGTTTGGTACATATTATATTATATACTGGACTCTACTGTCAGTTTGGTACATATCATATTATATACTGGACTCTACTGTCAGTTTGGTACATATCATATCATATTATATACTGGACTCTACTGTCAGTTTGGTACGTATCATATCATATTATATACTGGACTCTACAGTCAGTTTGGTACATATCATATTATATTATATACTGGACTCTACTGTCAGTTTGGTACATATCATATCATATTATATACTGGACTCTACTGTCAGTTTGGTACATATTATATTATATACTGGACTCTACTGTCAGTTTGGTACATATCATATTATATACTGGACTCTACTGTCAGTTTGGTACATATCATATTATATACTGGACTATACTGTCAGTTTGGTACATATCATATTATATACTGGACTCTACTGTCAGTTTGGTACATATCATATCATATTATATACTGGACTCTACTGTCAGTTTGGTACGTATCATATCATATTATATACTGGACTCTACAGTCAGTTTGGTACATATCATATTATATTATATACTGGACTCTTCTGTCAGTTTGGTACGTATCATATTATATACTGGACTCTACTGTCAGTTTGGTACGTATCATATTATATACTGGACTCTACTGTCAGTTTGGTACGTATCATATCATATTATATACTGGACTCTACAGTCAGTTTGGTACATATCATATTATATTATATACTGGACTCTACTGTCAGTTTGGTACGTATCATATCATATTATATACTGGACTCTACTGTCAGTTTGGTACGTATCATATTATATACAGGACTCTACTGTCAGTTTGGTACGTATCATATTATATTATATACTGGACTCTACTGTCAGTTTGGTACGTATCATATCATATTATATACTGGACTCTACTGTCAGTTTGGTACGTATCATATTATATACAGGACTCTACTGTCAGTTTGGTACGTATCATATCATATTATATACTGGACTCTACAGTCAGTTTGGTACGTATCATATCATATTATATACTGGACTCTACTGTCAGTTTGGTACGTATCATATTATATTATATACTGGACTCTACTGTCAGTTTGGTACGTATCATATTATATACTGGACTCTACTGTCAGTATGGTACGTATCATATTATATACTGGACTCTTCTGTCAGTTTGGTACATATCATATCATATTATATACAGGACTCTACTGTCAGTTTGGTACATATCATATTATATTATATACTGGACTCTACTGTCAGTTTGGTACATATTATATTATATACTGGACTCTACTGTCAGTTTGGTACGTATCATATTATATACTGGACTCTACTGTCAGTTTGGTACGTATCATATCATATTATATACTGGACTCTACTGTCAGTTTGGTACGTATCATATTATATTATATACTGGACTCTACTGTCAGTTTGGTACATATCATATCATATTATATACTGGACTCTACTGTCAGTTTGGTACGTATCATATTATATACTGGACTCTACTGTCAGTTTGGTACGTATCATATTATATTATATACTGGACTCTACTGTCAGTTTGGTACGTATCATATTATATACAGGACTCTACTGTCAGTTTGGTACGTATCATATCATATTATATACTGGACTCTACTGTCAGTTTGGTACGTATCATATTATATACAGGACTCTACTGTCAGTTTGGTACGTATCATATTATATTATATACTGGACTCTACTGTCAGTTTGGTACGTATCATATCATATTATATACTGGACTCTACTGTCAGTTTGGTACGTATCATATTATATACAGGACTCTACTGTCAGTTTGGTACGTATCATATCATATTATATACTGGACTCTACAGTCAGTTTGGTACGTATCATATTATATTATATACTGGACTCTACTGTCAGTTTGGTACATATTATATTATATACTGGACTCTACTGTCAGTTTGGTACGTATCATATCATATACTGGACTCTACTGTCAGTTTGGTACGTATCATATTATATTATATACTGGACTCTACTGTCAGTTTGGTACGTATCATATTATATTATATACTGGACTCTACTGTCAGTTTGGTACATATTATATTATATACTGGACTCTACTGTCAGTTTGGTACGTATCATATTATATACTGGACTCTACTGTCAGTTTGGTACATATCATATCATATACTGGACTCTACTGTCAGTTTGGTACGTATCATATTATATTATATACTGGACTCTACTGTCAGTTTGGTACGTATCATATTATATACTGGACTCTACTGTCAGTTTGGTACATATCATATATAATATATTAATCACTAGACTGTAATTGGAAACAGACAGAAGCATTCCTACTGAATCTCATGTTGTGGAATGTACCTTACTTACAATGTGGTAGTGTCACACAGTACCAGTACCAGTACCAGTACCAGTACCAGAGTAGGTAGGCTGTAAATATGGCTTTTCAGAGTGTCAGATTAGGCTATATAGTGACTGTCCTTCACTTAGTGTTGTCAGTTTTATCATGCTGTTTCTCTCTTTCTGACCCTCCTGTCCTCCTCAGAGGTGACCCAGACCCCATGCAGCAACAGCAGGCCGTGTCCTGATGGAGGACCCTGTCTGGAGTACGGAGGAACCTACCTGTGTACCTGTCAGACAGGTGTGGCAGACCTAGATCACAGGGACTTCTATCCTCCCTATGGTAAGAGCCTACTGTCTTCTTCTTCGTCACCTCCTCCTCCTCCACCTCCACCTCTTCCTTTTACTCTTCATCCTCCTTCTCTTCCTCCTCCTCCTCTTCCTCTTCCCTTCCTTTTCCTCTTCCCTTCCTTCTACTCCTCTTCTTCCTCCTCCTACGCCTCCTCTTCCTCTACCTACTCTGCTTCCTCCTCTTCATCTTCCTCTTCTTCCTCCTCCTCTCCCTCCTACGCCTCCTCTTCCTACTCCGCCTCCTCCTCCTAATCTTCCTCTTATTCCTCCTGATCTTCCTCCTCCTTCTCCTCCTTCTCTTCCTACTCCTCCTCCCCCTCATCCTCATCTTCTTCCTCCTTCTCATCTTCCTCCTCCTTCTCCTCCTTCTCTTCCTACTCCTCCTCCTCCTCTTCCTCCTGATCTTCCTCCCCACCCTATTCATCCTCCTTCTCTTCCTCCTCCTCCTCCTCCTCATCCTCATCTTCTTCCTCCTCCTCCTCCTCATCTTCCTCCTCCTTCTCCTCCTTCTCTTCCTACTCCTCCTCCTCCTCTTCCTCCTGATCTTCCTCCCCACCCTCTTCATCCTCCTTCTCTTCATCCTCCTCCTCCTCCACTTCTTCTTCCTCCTCCTCTTCCTCCTGATCTTCCTCCTCTTCTTCTTCCTCCTCCTCTTCCTCCTCCTTCTCTCCTACCATGTGGTCCCAAGAAACAGGGCCCTCTGACTCTGTACTATAGTGTTGCTGTACACCAGAGCCTGGTTACTATAGTGATAAACAAACTCTATGCCAGGCCAGTCTCTCGCGCCGAGGCGGGTGGCTCGCCGTGTGTGTGAGAGTCACATTCACTGTTTGGGAAGGATAAATTGAAATAGGATTTATTCTGGAGTTGACTAATTGTGGAGATAATGTTTCAGCCTTGCCAGCCATGGAGTGACAGAACCTCAAGGTGTTTCTAATGACTGAACCATGCCCACACTCTCACATTAAAGTTAGGAGGTTTTTACCTTCCTCTGGTGTGTGTGTGTGTGTGTGTGTGTGTGTGTGTGTGTGTGTGTGTGTGTGTGTGTGTGTGTGTGTGTGTGTGTGTGTGTGTGTGTGTGTGTGTGTGTGTGTGTGTGTGTGTGTGTGTGTGTGTGTGTGTGTGTGTTTTCCAGTACAGCCTCGATCGGTCTGTGATTCGTCTCCGTGTCTGAACGGAGGTCAGTGCTATGAGAGAGATGGAGGCTACACCTGCGAGTGCAAGCATGGATACAGAGGGAAGCACTGTGAGAAAGGTAGTATGACCTCATGCTTTTACCCCATTACCCTTGGAAACATTTATCCCATTACCATGGGAAACATTTACTCCATTACCCTGGGAAACATTTACCCCATTACCCATGGAAACATTTACCCCATTACCATGGGAAACATTTACCCCATTACCCTGGGAAACATTTACCCCATTACCCTGGGAAACATTTACCCCATTACCCTGGGAAACATTTACCCCATTACCATGGGAAACATTTACCCCATTACCCTGGGAAACATTTACCCCATTACCCTTGGAAACATTTATCCCATTACCATGGGAAACATTTACCCCATTACCCTGGGAAACATTTACCCCATTACCCTTGGAAACATTTACCCCATTACCATGGGAAACATTTACCCCATTACCCTGGGAAACATTTACCCCATTACCCTGGGAAACATTTACCCCATTACCCTGGGAAACATTTACCCCATTACCCTGGGAAACGTTTACCCCATTACCCTGAGAAACATTTACCTCATTACCATGGGAAACATTTACCCCATTATCCTGGGAAACATTTTCCCCATTACAAATCAAATCAAATCAAATGTATTTATATAGCCCTTTGTATTTATATAGCCCACATCAGCTGATATCTCAAAGTGCTGTACAGAAACCCAGCCTAAAACCCCAAACAGCAAGCAATGCAGGTGTAGAAGCACGGTGGCTAGGAAAAACTCCCTAGAAAGGCCAAAACCTAGGAAGAAACCTAGAGAGGAACCAGGCTATGTGGGGTGGCCAGTCCTCTTCTAGCTGTGTCGGGTGGAGATTATAACAGAACATGGACAAGATGTTCAAATGTTCATAAATGACCAGCATGGTCAAATAATAATAATCACAGGCCCTCAGCCCTTGCCTTGACAGGAAGCCAGTGTAGGGAGGCTAGCACTGGAGTAATATGATCAAATTCTTTGGTTCTCGTCAGGATTCTAGCAGCCGTATTTAGCACTAACTGAAGTTTATTTAGTGCTTTATCCGGGAGGCCGGAAAGTAGAGCATTGCAGTAGTCTAACCTAGAAGTGACAAAAGCATGGATTAATTTTTCTGTATCATTCTTGGACAGAAAGTTTCTGATTAAAACGGAACCTTGAGGAACACCGAAATTTACAATTGATTTGTCAGAGGACAAACCATTCACAGAGACAAACTGATATCTTTCCGACAGATAAGATCTAAACCAGGCCAGAATTTGTCCATGTAGACCAATTTGGGTTTCCAATCTCTCCAAAAGAATATGGTGATCGATGGTATCAAAAGCAGCAATAAGGTCTAGGAGATGCAGAGCCTCGGTCTGATGCCATTAAAAGGTAATTTACCACCTTCGCAAGTGCAGTCTCGGTGCTATGATGGGGTCTAAAACCAGACTGAAGCGTTTCGTATTCATTGTTTGTCTTCAGGGAGGCAGTGAGTTGCTGCGCAACATCTTTTTCTAAAAATGTTGAGAGGAATGGAAGATTCGATATAGACCGATAGTTTTTTTATATTTTCTGGGTCAAGGTTTGGCTTTTTCAAGAGAGGCTTTATTACTGCCACTTTTAGTGAGTTTGGTACACATCCGGTGGATAGAGAGCTGTTTATTATGTTTAACATAGGAGGGCCAAGCACAGGAAGCAGCTCTTTCAGTAGTTTAGTTGGAATAGGATCCAGTATGCAGCTTGAAGGTTTAGAGGCCATGATTATTTTCATCATTGTGTCAAGAGATATAATACTAAAACACTTGAGTGTCTCCCTTGATCCTAGGTCCTGGCAGAGTTGTGCAGACTCAGGACAACTGAGGTTTGGAGGAATACGCAGGTTTAAAGAGGAGTCCGTAATTTGCTTTCTAATAATCATAATCTTTTCCTCAAAGAAGTTCATGAATTTATCACTGCTAAAGTGAAAGTCATCCTCTCTTGGGAATGCTGCTTTTTAGTTAGCTTTGTGACAGTATCAAAAAGGAATTTCGGATTGTTCTTATTTTCCTCAATTAAGTTAGAAAAATAGGATGATCGAGCAGCAGTAAGGGCTCTTCGGTACTGCACGGTACTGTCTTTCCAAGCTAGTCGGAAGACTTCCAGTTTGGTGTGGCGCCATTTCCGTTCCAATTTTCTGGAAGCTTGCTTCAGAGCTCGGGTATTTTCTGTGTACCAGGGAGCTAGTTTCTTATGAGAAATGTTTTTAGTTTTTAGGGGTGCAACTGCATCTAGGGTATTGCGCAAGGTTAAATTGAGTTCCCCAGTTAGGTGGTTAACTGATTTTTGTCCTCTGGCGTCCTTTGGTAGACAGGGGAAATCTGGAAGGACATCAAGGAATCTTTGTGTTGTCTGTGAATTTATAGCATGACTTTTGATGTTCTTTGGTTGGGGTCTGAGCAGATTATTTGTTGCAATTGCAAGCGTAATAAAATGGTGGTCCGATAGTCCAGGATTATGAGGAAAAAATTAAAATCCACAACATTTATTCCATGGGAAATAAAATAGGTCCAGAGTATGACTGTGACAGTGAGTAGGTCCAGAGACATGTTGGACAAAACCCAATGAGTCGATGATGGCTCCGAAAGCCTTTTGGAGTGGGTCTGTGGACTTTTCCATGTGAATATTAAAGTCACCAAAGATTAGAATATTATCTGCTATGACTACGAGGTCCGATAGGAATTCAGGGAACTCAATGAGGAACGCTGTATATGGCCCAGGAGGCCTGTAAACAGTAGCTATAAAAACTGATTGAGAGGCTACATAGATTTCATGACGAGAAGCTCAAAAGAGGAAAACTTCTTTTTTTTTTTTGTAAATTGAAATTTGCTATCGTAAATGTTAGCAACACCCTCTGCCTTTGCGGGATGCACGGGGGATATGGTCACTAGTGTAGCCAGGAGGTGAGGCCTCATTTAACACAGTAATTCATCAGACTTAAGCCATGTTTCAGTCAGGCCAATCACATCAAGATTATGATCAGTGATTAGTTCATTGACTATAATTGCCTTTGAAGTAAGGGATCAAACATTAAGTTTGAGATGTGAGGTATCATGATCTCTTTCAATAATGACAGGAATGGAGGTGGTCTTTATCCTAGTGAGATTGCTAAGGCGAACACCTCCATGTTTAGTTTTTCCCAACCTAGGTCGAGGCACAGACACAATGTCAATGTGGATAGCTGAGCTGACTACACTGACTGTGCTAGTGGCAGACTCCACTATGCTGGCAGGCTGGCTAACAGCCTGCTGTCTGGCCTGTACCCTATTTAATTGTGGAGCTAGAGGAGTTAGAGCCCTGTCTATGTTGGTCGATAAGATGAGAGCACCCCTCCAGCTAGGATGGAGTCCGTCACTCCTCAGCAGGTCAGGCTTGGTCCTGTTTGTGGGTGAGTCCCAGAAAGAGGGCCAATTATCTACAAATTCTATCTTTTGGGAGGGGCAGAAAACAGTTTTCAACCAGCGATTGAGTTGTGAGACTCTGCTGTAGAGCTCATCACTCCCCCTAACTGGGAGGGGGCCAGAGACAATTACTCGATGCCGACACATCTTTCTAGCTGATTTACACGCTGAAGCTATGTTGCGCTTGGTGATCTCTGACTGTTTCATCCAAACATCGTTGTTGCCGATGTAGATAACAATATCTCTATACCATGTTTAATGGTATATCTATAAATGTTTACCCTGGGAAACATTTACCCCATTGCGCTTGAGAAACATTTACCCCATTACCCTGGGAAACATTTTCCCCATTACCCTGGGAAACATTTACCCCATTACACTTGGGAAACATTTCCCCATTACCATGGGAAACATTTACCCCATTACCCTTGGGAAACATTTACCCCATTGCGCTTGAGAAACATTTACCCCATTACCATGGGAAACATTTTCCCCATTACCATGGGAAACATTACCCCATTACCCTGGGAAACATTTCCCCATTACCCTGGGAAACATTTACCCCATTACCCTGGGAAACATTTACCCCATTACCCTGGGAAACATTTACCCCATTACCCTGGGAAACATTTACCCCATTACCCTGGGAAACATTTACCCCATTACCCTGGGAAATATTTACCCCATTACCCTTGGGAAATATTTACACCATTACCCTTGGGAAACATTTCCCCATTGCTCTTGGGAAACATTTTCCCATTACCCTTGGGACACATTTACCCCATTACCCTGGGAAACATTTACCCCATTACCCTGGGAAACATTTGCCCCATTACCCTTGGAAACTTTTAGCCTGTTACCATGGGAAACATTTCTGTAACGGCGTTCTTCGTTTGTCGAAAGAGAGTCGGACCGAAATGCAGCGTGGTGGTTACTCATGACTTTAATTAAACAAATGACGATACATGAAATAACTAATAAATACAAAAACAACAAACGGAACGTGAAACCTAATTACAGCCTATCTGGTGAAACTACACAGAGACAGGAA